>NC_064614.1:572504108-572804108 GCF_023898315.1 Schistocerca nitens | reverse complement strand
AGGTTAGCGCCAGATCCTTTCTCAGCAGAAGTGTCGCAATGCAGAGGAAACAGAAGACCAACAGCAGAAACAATGTTTACAAAGATAAACAGAACACCGATGGTATATCAGTTAAGAGTCATAAGAACCCAACAGTGAATGAGGACTAGTAATCCTATAACATAACATATTCATTTACACTATCATTTATAATCCACTCTGAACTACCTTTTGACATCAATTGTCTCACAAGGCCGCCACTGAACAGCTTTTGAAACAAGTTTTGTGGACATAGTTTAATGTATTATAGATTGTATTTCTTATCTTTTATCTATATTTTTGTACATCTTTAGACTGAAATCTGTAGTGAATTAAATTGATTCTGTAAATAAGTAATAAGCATATGTAAATGATTAAGTTACCTTGCAGACAATATTAGTATCCTTGTCAATACTTTTTGAAAATGATGCAGTTATGTGCAGTGACAAACTATCAGAACAAAACTGTGGAAATGTTCAATTGCATCTTGATAAGATGTCAAAGTTATATAAAGATTGTCAGCTATCTTTAAATATTCAGAAACATGCTATTGTGTGTGTGTCACAGAACGAAAAGAATTAGTAACCTGTGACTACAATAAGTTATAGTTGGAATTGGTCAATGCATACAAACACCTGTAATTATTCATTTATTCATCCATCCAGGGATTATCTCACAATGATATAGGATTTATCATCATAATACATTGAAAATAAGTAGCTCAAAAATATATATATATAGATACATACAAAATATATAAGCATGCTTTAAGAGGATAGGTCAGATGGTCAGCCGTGGCTTCGACGAAAAGTCCAAACTGTCTCATATTCCATGATTGTGTATAGTGGAGTACTTAGTAGTGCTTTCCTTGATATGCATGACAGATTGGTAGATGAAGTCATTTGGTGCAGTAATTATATCCAATTTTTTAAACAGTTCTTTACAACAAGCCTGTCTCCTGCTTATAGTTATTCTTATGGCCCTTTTCTTCATTTTAAAAATTACATTCATGTTTTATGGCTTCAGTCACCAGAATAGAACCCTGCAGCTAAGGACTAAATGTTATTTATTTATTTACTCATCAAGTTCCGTAGGATCAAATTGAGGAGCAAATCTCCAAGGTCATGGAACATGTCAGTACATGAAATCACAACATAAACGTAATAACAGATAAAAATAAATGTTCATGAACCTTAAAAAAGTCAGTCCATAAGTTTAAGTAAACGCTATTAGCAATACAATAAAAATCAGCTTCATTTTTTCAAGGAACTCCTCGACAGAATAGGAGTGACCCATGTGGAAACTCTTCAGTTTCGATTTGAAGCGTGTGGGTTACTGCTAAGATTTTTGAATTTGAGTGGCAGCTTATTGAAAATGGGTGCAGCAGTATACTGCACACCTTTTTGCACAAGAGTTAAGGAAGTCCGATCCAAATGCAAGTTTGATTTCTGCCGAGTATTAACAGAGTGAAAGCTGCTTATTCTTGGGAATAAACTAATACTGATAACAAGAAACAAGGAATATACGTATTGAGAGGCCAATGTCAAAATACCTCGACTCGTGAACAGAGGTCGACAAGAGGTTCGTGAACTTACACCACTTATTGCCCAAACCGCCCGTTTCTGAGCCAAAAATATCCTTTTAGAATGGGAAGAGTTACCCCAAAATGTAATACCATATGATAATAGTGAATGAAAATAAGCAAAGTAGACTAATTTTCGTGTTGAATGATCACTCACTGTGCAAGAATAGTATTTTGCCACAAGACATTGGCTGTTACAAACAAATTATATAACCCTAAGAGCAAAACATGTAGCTGACATTCTATTTGCCAGGATCTTTGAGTCTTCATTGTGTGTAAATGGACAATCAATATTCATCCTTAAAAATCTTGTGCTTGTTACACCATCTATAAAGCTATCAGCTGTGCTTAATGTGACAGATTGTGTTCCGTCTTTATCATGAAGAGCATACTCTTCATTTTCTGTAAGTTCAATGTTGATTTACTACATACTGTCCAGTCAAAAACATCCTTGAGAGTTTCATTTCTGCTAGGAGTTCTGGTGTATTATCAGTGACTATGATATTGCTGTAATCAGCAAAGAGAACTTTTTCTCCCTTACTTATACTGCCTGGAAAGTCATTGATATATGTTCAGAACAGAACTGGACACAATGAAAAACTGTGAGGAACACCTGTGTTCTGTGTTTCTTGTCTGACACTTGTTTTACTGAAACTTTTATCATCAGCAGGTATGTGACCTATATATCGTCTGCACCCCGTTTTCTGGGAAGACAAACTACTTGTCTGCTGTTCCTCATTCACATTGTACTTCTAGCTTGTTTAGCAGCACATATGTACATGTGTTGTTTGTTCTTTTGGACATGTCTAAAAGAACAGGTATCTTTTTTGTAGTTCTGCAGCCATATATTTAGAATCAAGTAGAGAGAAGATCTCAGCTGCGTTGGTGCATTGCATTAAATGCAACAGCAACATGTGAAAATTTGTGCCAGACCAGGAGTCAAACCCATATGCTCCTCTTCTCTAGAAGGTTGCCTTAACAGCCTCGGCCATCTGAGCACGCTTCCCATTCACTCCAAATTCCCACAAGCCGCACACTATTTACAGTGTAATGTCCTCCACCCATTATCTCCTATTTCCTTGCACCTACTCAGCTAAGCCCCGTAAGAATCTAAATGATTGAGTGCATTGCTGAAGTCTGGCATTTACACTTTTTCATGGGATTAGTTCAATGGTTGACGTTACTAACACAAAAACATTAGCAAAGTAAAATCTAGCAAATTTACAGGGCTGCCACAGGACTAGTGCATTTTTCCAGGAATGTTCTTGTTATCACCTTCAAACATATTCGTAATTTGAAAATATCAGACCACAGTGGGAAAATAGGCGTTTCAATCTTCAGATGTAAATGTAACTATAGAATGTGCAAGATATCGTGTAAAGAACAGACTGTCATGATATTTATTGGCTTCACCATTTCGCAACCAGACTGTCATTCTTCAACCTAACTTAGGTCTCGGGGCTATGCTGAAGTGCAGTCGGGTCAGCTGTACATACTGATACTGGATGGTGGCTTCATCCCATAATGTGGTGGTGATGCATGTGTTACCATATATGCTCAGACAGAGAGGGGGGCCAGTGACAGTTTATTTTGCATCTATATTAGTGTTTGGAACATAGGTTGTGGTGACAGACCGATATGTGATGTAGTCCAAAACATACATTAGTTCACAGTTTGGCTGTGAATTGGTCATGCCAGCAAATGTGAATATGAAAGCCCAAATCTGGTGACATACTGATCTGTAGAACACCCCAAGGTCTGGTTATGTTGTAAGGTTGGTGAAGAGGTATCATGTGCTTCAGTTAATCTTTTAAGTCTGCCACTGCAACCTCAAAAACAAAAAAACAAAAACAAAAATCTATACAACACAATTCAGAACATGGTTCCTCTCAATGGATCGCCATCTCTACTAGAGCTGTGTAGGTATAGCAAAAAACACAATCAAAGCCTTCACTGGAAGAAATAGACGACGTACTGTTGTTGTTGTGGTCTCCATGCTGCCCTCCAGTACTAAATTGGTGATCCCTTGATGCCTCAGAACATGTCCTACCAACCGGTCCCTTCTTCTAGTCAAGTTGTGCCACAAACTCCTCTTCTCCCCAGTTCTATTCAATACCTCCTCATTAGTTATGTGATCTACCCATCTAATCTTCAGCATTCTTCTGTAGCACCACATTTCAAAACCTTCTATTCTCTTCTTGTCTAAACTATTTATTGTCCATGTTTCACTTCCATACATGGCTACACTCCATACAAATACTTTCAGAAACGACTTCCTGACACTTAAATCAATACTTGATGTTAACAAATTTCTCTTCTTCAGAAACACTTTCCTTGCCATTGCCAGTCTACATTTTATATCCTCTCTACTTCGACCATCATCAGTTACTTTGCTCCCCAAATAGCAAAACTCCTTTACTACTTCAAGTGTCTCATTTCCTCCTAATCTTATTCCCGCAGCATCACCCGATGTAATTCAACTACATTCCATTATCCTCGTTTTGCTTTTATTGATGTTCATCTTATTCCCTCCTTTCAAGACTCTGTCCATACCGTTCAACTGCTCTTCCAAGTCCTTTGCTGTCTCTGACAGAATTACAATGTCATCGGCGAACCTCAAAGTTTTTATTTCTTCTCCATGGATTTTAATACCTACTCCGAACTTTTCTTTTGTTTCCTTTACTGCTTGCTCAATATACAGATTGAATATCATCGGGGAGAGGCTACAACCCTGTCTCACTCCCTTCCCAACCACTGCTTCCCTTTCATGTCCCTCGACTCTTATAACTGCCATCTGCTTTCTGTACAAATTGTAAATAGCCTTTCGCTCCCTGTATTTTACCCCTACCACCTTCAGAATTTGAAAGAGAGTATTCCAGTCAACATTGTCAAAAGCTTTCTGTAAGTCTACAAATGCTAGAAATGTAGGTTTGCCTTTCCTTAATCTTTCTTCTAAGATAAGTCGTAGGGTCAGTATTGCCTCACGTGTTCCAACATTTCTACAGAATCCAAACTGATCTTCCCCGAGGTTGGCTTCTACCAGTTTTTCCATTCGTCTGTAAAGAATTCGTGTTAGTATTTTGCGGCTGTGACTTATTAAACTGATAGGTCAGTAATTTTCACATCTGTCAACACCTGCTTTCTTTGGGATTGGAATTATTATATTCTTCTTGAAGTCTGATGGTATTTCGCCTGTCTCATACATCTTGCTCACCAGATGGTAGAGTTTTGTCAGGACTGGCTCTCCCAAGGCTGTCAGTAGTTCTAATGGAACGTTGTCTACTCCGGGGGCCTTGTTTCGACTTAGGTCTTTCAGTGCTCTGTCAAACTCTTCACGCAGTATCGTATCTCCCATTTCATCTTCATCTACCTCCTCTTCCATGTCCATAACATAGACCCTCTATATACTCCTTCCACCTTTCTGCTTTCTTTGCTTAGAACAGGGTTTCCATCTGAGCTGTTGATATTCATGCAAGTGGTTCTCTTTTCTCCAAGGGTCTCTTTAATTTTCCCGTAGGCAGTATCTATCTTACCCCTCATGAGATAAGCCTCTAAATCCTTACATTTGTCCTCTAGCCATCTCTGCTTAGCCATTTTGCACTTCCTGTCGATCTCATTTTTGAGACGTTTGTATTCCTTTTTGCCTGCTTCACTTGCTGCATTTTTGTATTTTCTCCTTTCATCAATTAAATTCATTATCTCTTCTGTTACCCAATGATTTCTACTAGCCCTTGTCTTTTTACCTACTTGATCCTCTGCTGCCTTCACTATTTCATTCCTCAAAGCTACCCATTTTTCTTCTACTGTATTTCTTCCCCCATTCCTGTCAATTGTTCCCTTATGCTCTCCCTGAAACTCTGTACAACCTCTGGTTCTTTCAGTTAACCAGGTCCCACCTTTTTGCAGTTTCTTCAGCTTTAATCTACAGTTCATAACCATTAGATTGTGGTCAGAGTCCACATCTGCCCCTAGAAATGTCTTACAATTTAAAATCTGGTTCCTAAATCTCTGTCTTACCATTATATAATCTATCTGAAACCTTTTAGTATTTCCAGGGTTCTTCCATGTATACAACCTTCTTTCATGATTCTTGAACCAAGTGTTAGCTATGATTAAGTTATGCTCTGTGCAAAATTCTACCAGGCGGCTTCCTCTTTCATTTCTTAGCCCCAATCCATATTCACCTACAACGTTTCCTTCTCTTCCTTTTCCTACTGTCGAATTCCAGTCACCCATGACTATTAAATTTTCGTCTCTCTTCACTACCTGAATAATTTCTTTTATTTCGTCATACATTTCATCAGTTTCTTCATCATCTGCAGAGCTAGTTGGCATATAAACTTGTACTACTGTAGTAGCCGTGGGCTTCGTGTCAATCTTGGCCACAATAATGCGTTCACTATGCTGTTTGTAGTAGCTTACCCGCACTCCTATTTTTTTATTCATTATTAAACCTACTCCTGCATTACCCCTATTTGATTTTGTATTTATAACCCTGTATTCACCTGACCAAATATCTTGTTCCTCCTGCCACCGAACTTCACTAATTCCCACTATATCTAACTTTAACCTATCCATTTCCCTTTTTAAATTTTCTAACTTACCTGCCCGATTAAGGGATCTGACATTCCACACTCCGATCCGTAGAACGCCAGTTTTCTTTCTCCTGATAACGATGTCCTCTTGAGTAGTCCCTGCCCGGAGATCTGAATGGGGGACTATTTTACCTCCGGAATACTTTACCCAAGAGGACGACATCATCGTTTAATCATACAGTGAAGCTGGATGCCCTCGGGAAAAATTATGGCTGTAGTTTCCCCTTGCTTTCAGCCGTTCGCAGTACCAAAACAGCAAGGCCTTTTTGGTTAGTGTTACAGGGCCAGATCAGTCAATCATCCAGACTGTTGTCCCTGCAACTACTGAAAAGGCTGCTGCCCCTCTTCAGGAATCACATGTTTGTCTGGCCCCTCAACAGATACCCCTCCGCTGTGGTTGCACCTACGGTACGGCTATCTGTATCGTTGAGGCACGCAAGCCTTCCCACCAACGGCAAGGTCCATGGTTCTGGTGGGGTGGGGGGTGGAGGGGGGGATACTCTGACTGAAACATGCAGACAAAATATCCCAGACATTAATCTGTGTAAAATAAAATGACAGCATGTCTGTGCACATAAATACAGGCTCAGGAATGGGTCACTCTGTTAAATACATCATTATCAGCCATTATACATTTGCACCAGAATAACGGTTGTTTCTGGACTTCTTTAAAAATTGCAGCCTACAGTAGCATATTTATTCTGCATGTTTTTTTAATGTTATTTATCTATCTTTTATTAGATTATCTTTGTAACGTTTTCTTATTTATTGGGATCCAGTAAATAATTTCCTTAGCTCACTTGCCATCAGTTGCCTGTTTACATGTCCCACCCTCCTTAACTTCTTAATCATTACAGTCATGTTAACATCTACTGCTCTATTCTGTTATAGCGAAGCAGTGCCTCGCTGCTGTATGCGAAAACTGGTGATATGTGTATAGTAAACTTACTTTTTTTAATATGTTAGAAGCTTGGTTGTGGAAACCGTATTTAGCTTTCCAGATTCATTCTAGGTCATTTTTACTCTTACGTATTTCTTTCTTTTGCTGTCCCTCTCTCACTGTCATAAATACATAAAACTAATTAACTGTTTCTAAGATTGAACAGTCAAGTTGATTTTTTTTGGTGATGTGTTAACGTCATTTTAGGTCATATTCTAATTTTCTGGCTTGCTTTCATACTTGCTCCCATAAGTTCTTCCATTAGGTATTTAAGTGTACCTTCACTAGCAACAAGCAATACAATGTCAGTCTCTTGCAGTGTCAGGCACTGAAGTTCGATGAGCATCTTCGTAATGCTCTCTTGCTTTTCAAATGAACCTGTGATGTGATGCACAATTATTTGTGGGTTCTCTCTCTATCGCCTGTGTTAATCTCGTCTGGTAATATTTCCAGACTTACCAATATGACATGGGTTTTGTAGGCCATTTCTTTCGTGATGATTTACATTTCAATACAATTCTTCCAATAAATTTCCATATGACATCCAATTTTCTTGTAAAGAGTTATGTGTGAACATTTAATACAAAGTCAGTTCAAAAAATTCTGGAACTTTGTCCACAAATCTTTCTTGTGCTTACCTTTTACTTATTGTGCATGGTCTCCTTTGAAATACTCTTCTCCACAATTAATACACCACTCCTAATGCCGTTTTCACTTCCAGAAGCAGTCTTGGTATGCTTCTTGGTGGACCATGTGAAGCACCATCTGTGAATTTTCTTTTATCTTGTCTGTCGTTGCAAATCTTCATCCTTTCAACAGGGTTTTCAACTCTGGAAATTAAAGAAGTCCACAGGGGCCAGGTCTGTCTCATTATGCAAGAACCTTGAATTGTCTCGGCACTTGTCAGGATGTTGGTTTCTCACAGGCGTCGCAATACATTCCTGTAATACTATCAATTTACAGTTTGTCTATGTGGCACAAATTTTCAAAATCAAAGAAAACTATCAGCATGGCTTTCTTTGGTCTTTGAGAACCTTTTCTGACCCACTGTGAAGATTAAACCTTGGTCTCAACATCATAACCATACACCTTTGTCTCATCACTAGTTAAGATTCTCTTAAGGAACATCTCATTATCATTTGCTCTATCCAAATCTCTTCACTGATTGTGAGGCAAAGGTCTCTCTGGTGTCGACTCATGAGCTGTGGGACAAACTTGGTGGCACTACGATGCATTCTAAGATGCTGTGTCAGGATTTTGTGATATCATTCAATTAAAATGTTACATTCTTCTGAAATATCTCGGACAACGAATCTTCGATTGGCATGCACAATTTCATTAGCGTTCCTGACAAAAGTATTGTTGGTAGCCGTGGAAGGGCATCCTCAATGAGGGTCATCTTTAACTTCAGTCTGGCCATTTTTAAACCGTATGATCCATTTGTAATACCGAGTACGGCATAAGCACTCATCACTATAGGCTTCCTGTATCATTTGGTGTGTGCCTGTGAACGTTTTCTTGGGTTTCATGCAAAATTTAATGCAGACACTTTGCTCCTGTAACTCTGCCATCTCTAAATTCACAAACTGTGCGACAAAACGTTTTACTCAATACAGCACCGACCGGTAACTGACAGGCATACAACAATGAAACTTCCAGCAGTTACACATTAAACAAAGGCATGTGCAGGGATGCCAACCACATTTCACTCGAACACTCCATTGGCGCGAAGTTGCAAATGTTCTGGAATTTTTTCAACAGACCTCGTATTAAGTTGCTATGTGTCTCTACCTGTGGATATTTTGCTTTTATTGTGTCCAGTAATTCATAACCAATAATGTAATCAAACATTAATTTATCTCTCCATCCATGAATGTGCAGTATGTTACATTTATTTACATTGAGGGTCAAATGCTAGTGTCTGCTCCGATTGCCAGTCCTCTACCAGTCTTTATGACTTTTGTGTATATAACAACAAAATAGTCTCACAGAGCTTCTGACACTGTACACTAAATAATTTGGAATAGCCCTAGAACACTGTCTTAGGGTCCTGAAGTTATTTTATGTCTAATAATTTTGCCTCATTAAGAATGACATGTTACATTTTCTTTGCTTAGGATGTCCTGTTTCCAGTCACTAATATGGTCCATTACTCTGTAAGCTCATATTTTGTCAACTAAACAACAGTGCATAACTGTATTGAATGCTTTCCAGAAGTCCACCTAGGCACCCATTCATTGCCCAAGGTTCTGTGGATCTCACAGACAGAGTGAGCCAAGTTTCACATGATATATTTTCTGTGGAATCCATCTTGATCCCTATTGTTCTCTGAAAAGTCGTAATATGTGAGCATAAAATGTTTCATAATCATACAGTGCAATTGGAGAGTTTTAGTCATTTAAACGAAACAGATTGCAACAGCTCTTTGCACATACTTATATAATGTGACCACTGTGGCCTTCGATACCAGACTACTGCAATACAGACACACTGAAAATTAAAAATGATGTAAATTAAAAATGATGTAACATGCCCTTGCCATGTGTTCATATTGTTGCATTCCACTCCGTGTAGTCACTTCTTAAAAACTCTGCTGTTGCAATGTGATGATGAATAAGGGATAACATATAATAAACAGCAACTTCTGTTATAGGAAATATGACTCTGTAAGTACTGTGGATGTTAACATACGTGGTTTCAACAAATGTATAGCTTTTTACCAAGTAACAACTCATTAATGATTCTTATTGATCAGCTGGTCATAATTGCCTGTTACATGGTATTGTTTCTTTGTCATCTTGCAGTTCTGTAGTATTTAGATTTGTTAGCTTTCAAACATTGATTGTACACAAATGCAGTGTTTTACAAATAAATTACCCTGATGGTGGTAAGACAGACATGTCTCCATATATCAAAATCATTTTCATTTGGTTTTTGCTGTTCAGACTGGGGTGCTCCCCTTGTAAGATGTGACAGTTCTTGGTAGAGCTACCTTTAGTAGCCACATTGTGAAATAAATCGTACTTACCCTTGAGATTAATAATGGCTGTGTACTAGTAAAATGACATTTTATTGTTATTATTATTATTATTATTATTAGTAGTAGTAGTAGTAGTAGTAGTAGTAGTAGTAGTAGATTTAATGAGCTCAATACTTAAAATCAGGCTTATAAGTATTACCGTATATTACTTCTAACACTTAGATAAAAATATTCAAGAAAGAGAAGGAAGAGTGGAAGGCAAATATACTTCATTTAGAACAAGGGCTGCAAAATATTAACACAAATTCTTTACAGGCTAATGGAAAAACTGTTAGAAGCTGACCTCGAGGAGGATCAGTTTGTATTCTGTAGAAATGGTGGAACACATGAGGCAATACTGACCCTACGACTTACCTTAGAAGATAGATTAAGGAAAGGCAAAACTACATTTCTAGCATTTGTAGACTTAGAGAAAGCTTTTGACAATGTTGACTGGAATACTCTCTTTCAAATTCTGAAGGTGGCAGGGGTCAAATACAGGGAGTGAAGCCGGCCGCGGTGGTCTCGCGGTTAAGGCGCTCAGTCCGGAACCGCACGACTGCTGCGGTCGCAGGTTCGAATCCTGCCTCGGGCATGGATGTGTGTGATGTCCTTAGGTTAGTTAGGTTTAAGTAGTTCTAAGTTCTAGGGGACTGACGACCACAGCAGTTGAGTCCCATAGTGCTCAGAACCATTTACCATTTTTTACAGGGAGTGAAAGAGTATTTACAGTTTGTACAGAAACCAGATGGCAGTTATAAGAGCCGAGGGACATGAAAGGGAAGCAGTGGTTGGGAAGGGAGTGAGACAGGGTTGTAGCCTCTCCCCGATGTTATTCAATCTGTATATTGAGCAAGCAGTACAGGAAACAAAAGAAATATTTTGTGTTGGAATTAAAATCCATGGAGAAGAAATAAAAACTTGGAGGTTTGTCAGTGACATTGTAATTCTGTCAGAGACAGCAAAGGACCTGGAAGAGCAGTTGAACGGAATGGACAGTGTCTTGATAGGAGGATATAAGATGAACATCAACAAAAGCAAAACAAGGATAATGGGATGTAGTCGAATGAAGTCAGGTGATGCTGATGGAATTAGATTAGGAAATGAGGCACTTAAAGTAGTAAAGGAGTTTTGCTATTTGAGCTAAGCAGATTCAGAAGGATGTAGGTTGCAGTAGTTACTTGGAGATGAAGTAGTTTGCGCAGGATAGAGTAGCATGGAGGGCCGCATCAAACCAAGTCTCTGGACTGAAGACCACATCAACAACAACAGAAAAAGGGTTGGGTTAGGGGTAGGGGGGAGGGGAAGTATGTAACAAACTATTTTTTTTTGTGAAACACCAGTAATAATTATGTCATACATAACTGTTGAACAATCAGTTATGTTATGTTATTTATGTTATGTTATGTGGTGTCTGCAAAAGATAAGTGGTAAATCATCATGACTCCATACTTCCAGCAATGCAGCATTCCCAGCAATCGGACTCAGTCACTGCTACATGTTCATGTGCACTAGAATAAAAAACATTGTAGATATTATGGTGTACCTTTGAAATATCATCCCTAATCTCAGCTTTTGCTGGAAGCAGACATACCAAATAGAAATGGTGGAGAATGAAGTTTTATATTTAGTCATCATAGTTTTTGGCCTATGTTTCAATACAATAATATCCATAAATTCAGACATCACGGTCTACGGAGAACAGTGACCTGATGCTATATTTAAGTTAGAATGAACAGTCAAGATCACAAAAATATTTGTTTATTTACCGATTTTGGCTTATGTAAAAGCCATCTTCAGAATTTTTGGCCCCCATGGCTGGTGCTGGCAGCTCCTCGGTTGTCTCGTGATACGACAATCGTGTAGTTATGTGTTTTTGTGATCAGTCGAGAGATACATAAATTTCATATGTATGTAATTGG
Source organism: Schistocerca nitens (assembly GCF_023898315.1). Classification (NCBI taxonomy): domain Eukaryota; kingdom Metazoa; phylum Arthropoda; class Insecta; order Orthoptera; family Acrididae; genus Schistocerca; species Schistocerca nitens. The sequence goes on along the minus strand of NC_064614.1, from coordinate 572,792,032 downwards.
TTATTTCAAGTCATTGCATTATTTTTGTGTAAGTATCACCACAACCTTCAGGACAACATTAGTTATAATGTCCAATGATGTTTGCCTGCATTGTGAAATCCTATTGACTTGGAAGGAAGTAAATCACAATGCCATTCAGTGGTAAGTTCAGTATAACAAAGAGATGACAACAGTCATGAATCACTGCAGGAATTAGGACTGTTGAGATCTTTAAAAATATTGGGAATCCAATATATCAGTATTTTAAAAAATATCTTTGTTGGCCCTCGATATCGTGAAAAAAAGTACTGATATATCGACAGAAAAAATATCAATGTACTGTTACGGTGTATTTATAATTTTTACTTATGGACCATCTGATTGACAGCAACTGAATACAACACAGTTTTAGTGCCATATGCATTTCGCCTTTATTTTCTGCAAGACATCATCAGTGGCCTGGAATATGTAAATATGTTTGCTATTTAATTTACAGTTTTGTCACTGTACCTATAGGTTATAAACAGTTCTGGTGGTTGGTATTTCCTATTAATGTAAATTAAACAGCAAACATATGTACATATTCCAGGCCACTGATGATGCCCTGCAGAAAATAAAGGCGAAAAACATATGGCACTAAAATTGTGTTTTATTCAGTTGCTGTCAAAGGGTCCATAAGTAAAAATTATCAATATACTGTAATATTACGCACAACTGAGGAAGACAGGACTACAATAGTTGAAGATATCAATGTACTGACCTATGAAAATATCAGCTGCACATTGTAAATACAGGCTGAAGCAAAATTCGCACTCTCGGGCTTCGCAGCACGACTCCTCACATGCCAGCAATAAAAAAAATGTCGGTCCCAAAATCTTGTCCAGCGAGTACATCCAGCAGAAAAGTACATTAAAGAGTGGCAATCTGGCAACACTGTAACAACATGTATGGTAACTGCCTCTGTAAGCACACCTAAGATGTGCTGCATAGTTGGTGCAGTGGATAGAATTTTGGGTTAGCATGCAGGAAGTCGAAGGTCCAATCCTGCAGGTTGGGTTGCATCTTTTTATTTGCTAATTTCATTCTGACATTTCATACTGTAATATACACCATTTATTAGGTCATATGTATCCTAAATTTACAACATTTTGTAATGCTGAACACAACAAATACGTGGTTAGACAAATAAGAAACAGACAGTGCAAACAAATGACCTGTCATAGGACAAAATAACTACAAAAACAATATCAGTTTTGAGATGCTAAAGATGATAGCACAGTACAATAACACATCATCTACTTGTAATTTGTACTAAATGTAACATGAGTGCTCAGATGTCACACATTAGTAACCACTGACAATAATAATGTCCATATTAATGACCACAAGACCTTCACAACAAAATATGTTCTACTCAGAACAACATATGCTCAAAGCAACCTCCCTGCACGTCCAAACATTCCGCAACCTGCCTGATCATACAGCTCTGGGCCCTTTGCAGAAAAGTTGCATCAACAGTAACAAGAGCTGCATGAATAAGCGCTACCAATTCTTCCACATTTGTTGGCAGAGTAGAGTACACGTGCTCCTTCAGGTGTCCCCATAGGGAGACATCCAGGGGATTTAGGTCACATGAATGTGATGGCCATCCAAGTGGACCTCCACATCCAAGTTTCCCTGAAAATGTTCTGTCCAAATACGGATGGCGGTCTGCAGGATGCAGGTGTTGCTGGAAAGCATGACGATAGGGGTGCAGCCCATGCTTGTGCAGCATGTTAATGACCGTGCATTGTGACACACACAGCTGCCTTGCTATGTTCTGTGTACTTCACTGAAGGTTCTTGGTGTATGACCTCCAGAATAGCTTCCTCAGTTGCTGTAGTACGGCGAGTCCTTGGACGACTTCTGTCACGCAATGGTGGAAGGAGAGAACCTGACTCCCGAAGGTGCAGCTCCAGACAACAAAGCACATTTTTATATGGATGGCGTCGACGAGGATGTCTAGCAGCATATTCACGAGCGGCAACACCAGCCCGGTTATCAGATGCACCAAGGACCAAGCATATCCACATATTCATTGTTTGTGTATGCCATACATCTGCCACACTGGTTTAGAGGTTTGCAATGAGAAAATTCGATACGTGTATGCATGTATATTGGAGTCTGTCACAGCCGCTTTACTCTGCTTGCAACTAGTCCCTGTTTGGTAGACAGTGCATAAAGTACTAAAACGCCGTTGGTCCTGCGCCCTGTTCCACCTAACACGCATTACCCCTCTGACAGATATTGTTCTGCATGATTCATCCAGACACCACTAATTGTGAAATGTTCGGTTTCAAATTACACTGTTTCCCTAACAGTAACATACGTGATGTTTCCAAAATCCCATCGATAGAATAATAATAATAATAATAATAATAATAATAATAATAATGCATTGAGATATGTACTGAATAGCATGTGGTTACCAGACTCAGTGTTGAAAGACATAATTAGTGGGACCATGGTGATATCACATACAAATAATAACCGAGTTTGGACATTATTCACAAAGCACATTGCTAGTCCTACTGGTAACATAAGGCCATAATAAAATGTAATGCACATGAATGAGGCAAAAATAATAGTTGGTACTAGTCTGTGGTGCCGTTGGAGGAGGATACAAAGAAAACAGGTTCGCATGTAGTAGATGAAGTGGTGCGATAAATTCACACCCATGGCATGGAAAGGCCTCTTTCAAAGGTGACCAATCTTCCATTTCTACGATTGTATTATGTAAGTGCCATTGGACCCTAATACTACACACTACTTAATTTAACGTAAACTTATGCTATGGACAAAACACACACACACACACACACACACACACACACACACACACGCGCGCGCCTGTGGGAGGACTCGAACCTCCGACGGGGGGGAGCTGCACGGACCGTGACAAGGCGCCTCAGACCACGCGGCTGTGCAAGTGCAAATGGTTTCTATATGACCCGCTGCAATCGCTATTGATGAATAAAATGCCAGATACAGTACCACCTGGACTACATTTACCTAACAAAAAACATATGCTTCAACCCAGGATCGAACCATTGACCTCCTGCTCACTAACCCTTAACTCTACCCCCTGCACCAACTGTACAGCACAACTGTTGTGTACTGACAGAGGTAGTTACCATACATGTAGTTACAGTGGTACCAGATTGCCACTCTGTAACATCCTTTTTGCCGGGTATACTCGCCGGACGAAATTTTTTACCGCTGGAATGTGAGGAGTCGCGCTGTGAGACTCGAGTGCGTGAATTTCGCTTCACCCTGTATACTGCCAGTTTCAGAGGTGTGTATTTAAGTGTTGATTTATTATTAGACATTCTGTACATCAACAAGTTAGCAGCCTGGTTATCCCCCTTAGAGCAAGAATTGAAAGGAAAATGATGCATGTTCACACTTGGTGATAACCACTTTGCTAACTATGGTAACTGTATATAAGTGGCACAGTAAAAGGTGTCCAATGGGTCCATCATTCGGTTTTATCACATATTGGATTTGTCCAGAACATCTCCTGTCGGCTTCCCAGTTTTTTCATTTCTGCAAACACTAGCGACCTAGTACTTGTGTCAGAATTGCATGGTGAAGTTAGACGTTGCAGTTTTTGTTAGTAGCACTGATGGCGTCAGCATTTCCACTCACATATCTTTGCCCACTGCAAAGACCAGTCTTGTCATTTAGATTTTTGTTCATCATTTTCAGCAACTGTTTTTGAAGAATCATTTTTTAATGCAACTGGTGTGGTATTTCTTCACGTCAGGAATCTTGTAATCCCACCAACGTCCCCACCCCCACCCCAGTGCAGTCGGACTTCTTCTTTGTGCCACTTCTACTTGCTTCACACTGTGGGAGGAAGACTGGATGTAATGAAAGCTTAGAAAGTAGTAAGACTCCTTCAGACAGTGAAAGTAAAATTCTGTTCTATTGCAGTTTCAAAAGAACAATATTTACTGAAAATTGCAAGAAAAATAGAATATAAAATAAAAATAACAGCACTCGCTATTGCTACTTCGGTATTGATATATCAGGAAAAGAAATATTGCAAATATGTATCAATATTTTTTGAGAAAAATATTGAGATGTCAATATTTTTTAAAGAGCTGTAGCAGGAATGCATGTATGATGATTAAAAACAGACTGTATAATGTATGGAAACATCAGGGGATATCTGGAGTTTGTGTAGGAATACAATATGCTAATGAAAAATCAGTTAATACATGTGAAAAATATCAAATGACACACTGATTTTTGAAACGTGGATAGGAAATCAAGAAATAGTATTATGAAACTTAGTGCTTGGAAAATGTACACTAAATAAAAATGGAAAGTAGTTTGTAGACATTAGAGAAGCATGATGCACTAAAATTCAGTTATACAGAAAAATACTTAAAATGACAACATTGATGAAATTGAAGTATAAGGTGGAACAGGAAATGCAAGCTACATTCAGAAACTTCTTGTAGTCACAGGATGTCATGACACATCTAAAACTAGCTTTATACATTTTGTGAGATGTTGTGAGTACTGGAATATGCTACACAAATCATTGAAGTCTATAATTTTTACATTTGTGGACTAGAATGAAGGGAATTTTAGTGACACCAGTTGCACATTTTAATTAACTCTTACCGTCTCACTGTCAGAAAATAGAATCTTATTTGTGCAATTCTTTTTTTGTTCCAGATGTGAAGAGAGCTATTGAGCTCCTTGAAAAACTGGAAAAAAGTAAGTATATTCAATATTAACGTCTCCAGCATAGTTATAAATAAGAAAATAATGTGTGCTTGGTTTGATTTGAATATGCAGCGAGACGAGAGCAACTGATGTCTTAACTCACTGGAGCCCACCCACCCAAAACTGGAGTTAATTGCGCTGTTTCACTCTGTGTAATTCTAGTAAAGCCAACCAGAACCCTTAAGAAGTAGTACCAGGCCCCTTCCTTGCCCTTATTAGACACAATTTCTTCATGTTCTATTGGCTTGAAAAGTCTATGTTTTTTGTATGCTAGAGCTTCACATTGGAAGATTAGGTGTGGTGCAATTTTATCATCCTAACCACATAGTCTACACTTAAGGATTTCTTCCTGTATACCCATTGTGTGTAAAAATTAAAGTTCCAGTCATGAGTCCTTTGATGAGTTTAATATGTTTCCTTTTCAACTGAAGGGTTATTGTGAAACACAGCTTCAACATCATTAGCTTGCCATGTTTTTGTTTTTGGGCCAAAGTCCCGTCCGTGTTCTGCGTGATATCTTCTGATCCAGGTAGCAGTTTTGATTTTACCACTGCCTTAGTGATGCATTGCACCTGTCCTGGCCAGTCTTATCAGCTTGTTCATTGCCACTAATCCCTGAGTGACCAGGGACCACAGTAGGTTTACCCTGTTGCTTTCCCCCAGTCTCCCAAGGGTTTCACAGCATTCTGCCATGATCTTATCTCATTGCAGAGGAGATTTCAGAGTTGTTTGGCTTTCTGAATAAATGTAGGTGCCATAATCCTTGTAGCACCTACTCAAGTTCTCCTCCACATGCACTCAGATAATGGATATTTCCAAATGGAATACTGTGGCCAGTTTCCTAAAGAGACTGCTGTGTCCAGTCTAGGCTGTACCCTATATATTTTGGCTGCAGTCCCTTCATCTGTTTTCAACCCCTCAATAAACCAGACTGTATTTCCTTAATAATGTTGTAGTTCATTTTTCCACTGCTCTCCTCTTCTGGTTGTTACACTGAAGGATTTATAGAAGCAGCTGTAAGTTATTGTATGGTCAGCCGATATTTCCCTGACCCTTCCTGTATTTACCACACTTGCTATAATGGTATGAGATTCTGGATATCCTAAAAGAATCAACAGTTAGTTCTAATTTTTAACCTGTACACCACTTCCCCCACTGTAAGCCAAAGGTGTAACAAGGGCATGTCCAAGATGATCTCCATCCCAACAGTGGGTGTACTACTTATTCCACCTGTTTATGGTTATACAGGCCAGTCCCTGCACCTTGCCAAGCTCCTTGATTCTACCTTACTGTAGCCCCATAAATTATCATAAGTCTTATTACAGAGGTGTATGTCCAGTACATACTCCTTGTGTCTTTAGACCCCAATTTTTACTACATTCCTTTCTAGTGCTCATAAGAGAACCTTCTGCCTTGGAATATATGTTCTTTATATGAGGGGGTAATGATAGTTTTGCATCCCAAGTTATACGTGGCTACTTCATTACCCCTCTCTGCTGGTACTGTTCCATTAAGGAGCTCAAGATTCCAGTATATGTGCTGGGTTTGCTTCCTCATAAATGGTACAAAAATAGGTTTTTTGGGACTAACTGTAGTTCCTTTTTTTCTGCACTAATTTTCTGCAATGTCTAGTTTATATCATTACTAGCAAATTTGCCAAATATTAGTACAATTAAATCATCTGTGTACTCTTGGCAAAAGTAGCCTCTAGCATTTAGTTCTTCAATGAGTTCATTACCATTCAGTTCCACAATAGTGGGGACAAAACTCCTCCTTGTGGACACCACAAGCTGCTGTTGATAACCATTTTCTCATTCACCACGGTGGCTTCTATCCTTCTTCTACTTAGCATGTTCCTAATCCACCTGCATATGGTGGTCTCAGCACCATGCTCTTCTGCAGCTCTAACCATGGATTCAAAGGTTGTGTTGGTAAAAGCTCCTTTGATATCCAGGAAGCTGCAGAGGGCTATTTCCTGAAAGAGCAGAGCTTTTTCCACCTTCCCAAGAAGATGGTAAAGTACTCTTTGACATTATTTCCCTTTTTCATATGTGTGTTGGTTTACATGTAGAGGAACCTCAATTAATCTCGATAATATGCACATTAACCACTTTTTCTAATGACTTAGAAGAAAGGTTGACAGACTGATCGGCCTCATATCCCTGCCTTGGTAGGATCAGTTCTCCCTAGCTTCAGAATGAAAACAACCCTCAGTGTCCTCCAAGCATTAGGAATGATTTGTGCTGTTAGGCTGTCCCCAAAGAGTCCACATAGGAATCTAATAAAATTTTCTTGTGTTTGTTGCAGTAGAGCTGGGAAGATACCTTCTAGTCCTGGTGACTTGAATGGTTGAAACATTCCCACTGCCTACTGGATTTTTTTTTTTAAATCAGCTTATTCTGTGGCAGATTCCCAGTTTTTCCTATGATTACCTGTAAACCAGTGTCCCTCAGGGACTTATTCCTGCTCTGTGTTATCTGCCAATGTGCCTTGAGGAAGGTGAGTCTTGTGGAGTGCATCCAGCACCTCACTTGCTGTCCTTGTATACTCACTATCTTTCTTCCTTAAAATACCACTTGGATTAGTTGATATTCTAGTAAGGATTTTGTAAAGAATACCTTCCAAGAATATAGCTTTACTTGTTTGATACCAAGGTATGAGACAAGGGCCTCCACATATTTTGCCAATTGTTTTTTCTTCCATGCAAGGTTGAACGGTCTTCTTACCTACTTTCTTTGCATTTCGAGACTGTCGTTCCACCAAGGTACATTCCTGTTTGTGCAGTTCTTTGTGATCGGGCAGTTTTCTAAATATGTAGTCGTAATGGTAGTATTTCGATCACCATCTCATTAAAGTCATCCCACTGTTCCCATCTCCTCACAGACAAAGATAAGGGTGCTTTTGTTCAGATAGACCCTCCTGAATTTGGATCCTGCACTTTTATCCCCCCCCCCCCCCCTTTTCCTGAGCCTCTCCCCAGTCTTCTCGAAGAGATCCATCTAAACAAACTCTATTTGATGTAAGATGATATTTACCAGTGGATATCCTGTTGGATAACTGCCATCTCAAAAACTGAGATTGCAATTCAGTAGGTCTGTTTCCCTATTTCCTGCCTCAGCTTTGTCTGGATCCATATATTGTGAGAATTTGGGGTGTTAGACTGCTCCGTTGTTCTCTTGTTTCCTGTCTTAGATTTAGATTAACTGTGAGGCAGTCTTTGTTTGGAGGTCTTAGGTTCAAGAGCCTTTACTTCCCCTCATCTGTGTTAAGGAGGACATTTTTTGCCTTCCACTTCTTCTTGTTCTTTGAGGAGTTTCCTTATCTATTTTCCAGACAAGGATTTGCTCTTGACCTTCTCAGTAGCAGTTTCTATTTCTTGGACTGGTCTATTGCCCAGTCCAATTGCAGAAACCGCTTCCATCAGTTCCAGCACCAAACCTTGGATGTTTGAGGTCACGTCAAGTCCCTCAGTTTTTATTTTGTTTTCTGTGTTCTCCATTTTGGTCCAACAAGAATTCAGGATGTATTCAGTTGACACCACAGAACTCCATCCGGTGCAAGGAAATTTACTTGTTGAGGTCTCTTGGTATCCCTAAGGCTCCGTTAATGACACGTCTGCCCATGCACCACGCATCCCTCAGCATGGATCGCATTACGCCTCGGATTGGGTATCTGGGTGACTAGGGGAGGACTGTGGGAATAGGTAGGGGAGATATAGGGAGTTGTGGGGACACTTTTTGTCTCCTTCATCCACTACCAGTAGCAGTGCTACAATCAGCATAGCCCTTAGCTTCTTGCGAACATACAAGCCTTTCCACCTGTATTGACAATGCTTCTACGAGGTGGTGGTGTCCTGAGAGGAATATGTACTTAATTGCATTCAATATTGTTTAGCTGAATGGCTAGTAGTAGCTCCCTTACACATTTTTACTATGTCTGTTAGACATAGTGAATTATATTTCAGATACTGTACACGGAATGTGTAAGGATTTTATTATTTTGTGTTATACCAAGATCAGTAGGACACAATACAGTGGTCAGCCTACATTGCAAGGTGGTTCAGTGTTAAACACTGGATTCTCATTTACTTGTACAGCAGTTCAAAACCACATCTAGCCACCGAGATTTATATTTTTGGTGGTTTCTGTAAATCACTTACACCAACTGCTAGGATGGTTGCTTAGAAATGACATGGCGAACTTCCTCCTGTAACTTTCTATAACCCAAGCTTACATTTCATTTTTAATGACACTGTCATAAACAGTACATTAAAACCTTATCAATCTTCCTTCCATTGCCAGGCTTGAAAGCTGGAAATCTACATTAAGAAGGTTAAAAATTCCATGCTTATAAGAACAGAAATAATAGTGGATAAAAGAAAACAATTAGCTACTGTCATAGTTGTGTTCTCCAGCAGTCTGTTCCCTGATACATGTTTGTTTTCTTGTTCCTCTAATAATTCCAGACCTACCCCCTCCCGCCCCCTTCCCCCCTCCTGCCCCCTTCCCCCTCCCTCCCCCTCCCACCCCCTCCCTCCCCTCCCTCTGCTCCCTCCCTCTCCTTCCCCTCCCCCTCCCTCTCTCCCTCCCCCTCCCTCTCCCTCCCCCCTCCCTCTCCCTCCCCCTCCCCTCCCTCTCTCCCTCCCCTCCCTCTCCCACCCCTCCCTCCCCCTGCCTCCTCCCTCCCCCTGCCTCCTCCTCCATCCCACCACCTCCGCCTCCCTCCCCCTTTCCTCCCCTCCCCCTTTCCTCCCCTCCCCCTTTCCTCCCCTCCCCCTTTCCTCCCCTCCCCCTTTCCTCCCCTCCCCCTTTCCTCCCCTCCCCCTTTCCTCGCCTCCCCCTTTCCTCGCCTCCCCCTTTCCTCGCCTCCCCCTTTCCTCGCCTCCCCCTTTCCTCGCCTCCCCCTTTCCTCGCCTCCCCCTTTCCTCGCCTCCCCCTTTCCTCGCCTCCCCCTTTCCTCGCCTCCCCCTTTCCTCGCCTCCCCCTTTCCTCGCCTCCCCCTTTCCTCGCCTCCCCCTTTCCTCGCCTCCCCCTTTCCTCGCCTCCCCCTTTCCTCGCCTCCCCCTTTCCTCCCCTCCCCTCCCCCTTTCCTCCCCTCCCCTCCCCCTTTCCTCCCCTCCCCTCCCCCTTTCCTCCCCTCCCCTCCCCCTTTCCTCCCCTCCCCTCCCCCTTTCCTCCCCTCCCCTCCCCCTTTCCTCCCCTCCCCTCCCCCTTTCCTCCCCTCCCCTCCCCCTTTCCTCCCCTCCCCCTTTGCTCCCCTCCCCCTTTGCTCCCCTCCCCCTTTGCTCCCCTCCCCCTTTGCTCCCCTCCCCCTTTGCTCCCCTCCCCCTTTGCTCCCCTCCCCCTTTGCTCCCCTCCCCCTTTGCTCCCCTCCCCCTTTGCTCCCCTCCCCCTTTGCTCCCCTCCCCCTTTGCTCCCCTCCCCCTTTGCTCCCCTCCCCCTTTGCTCCCCTCCCCCTTTGCTCCCCTCCCCCTTTGCTCGCCCCCCCCCCCTTTGCTCGCCCCCCCCCTTTGCTCGCCCCCCCCCCTTTGCTCGCCCCCCCCCCTTTGCTCGCCCCCCCTTTGCTCGCCCCCCCCCTTTGCTCGCCCCCCCCCCCTTTGCTCGCCCCCCCCCTTTGCTCGCCCCCCCTTTGCTCGCCCCCCCCTTTGCTCGCCCCCCCCCCTTTGCTCGCCCCCCCCCCTTTGCTCGCCCCCCCCCTTTGCTCGCCCCCCCCCCTTTGCTCGCCCCCCCCTTTGCTCGCCCCCCCCCTTGCTCGCCCCCCCCCTTTGCTCGCCCCCCCCTTTGCTCGCCCCCCCCTTTGCTCGCCCCCCCCTTTGCTCGCCCCCCCCCTTTGCTCGCCCCCCCCCCTTTGCTCGCCCCCCCCCTTTGCTCGCCCCCCCTTTGCTCGCCCCCCCCCTTTGCTCGCCCCCCCCCTTTGCTCGCCCCCCCTTTGCTCGCCCCCCCCTTTGCTCGCCCCCCCCTTTGCTCGCCCCCCCTTTGCTCGCCCCCCCTTTGCTCGCCCCCCCCTTTGCTCGCCCCCCCCTTTGCTCGCCCCCCCCTTTGCTCGCCCCCCCCCTTTGCTCCTCTCCCCCACCCCCTTTGTTCCCATCAGTTGTGTCTTTGTTATTCCTCTGTGTGGGGAAAAGTTATTACTGGCATTACATGGGTTTCAGTTCTGGGGCCACCACTGTGTTTGCCATATATAAATGTATGCTAACAAGACAGAAATAGTACTCGTCGCTGATGATTTGAGCATCATAATAGAGCTCAACTGAGCTGCTGCAACCCAAGATGAAATAAGTGAACTATTTAAAAGTAATGTTGATTGCTTCTTAATAAATGTTCCCTCACTTAATGTAGCAAAAGCACATTTCATTCATTTCTGTACTAAACAACATATCTCACCATCAGTAACAACGCCACATGACATCTCTGTAAATAAACTTCTAAAGAAACAGAGATTACTGTATAATAGGTGTAAAACAAGGCATAGGGCTATAGATAGAAAGGTTCTGAATGAAATGCATTTGGCTGTCAAGAGAACAATGTGTGATGCCTTCAATGACTACTGTAGCAGAATATTTTCAAATGGTATTTCCGAAATAAACAAAGAAATTGTGGTCGTGTGTAAAGGCTGTCAGTGGTGCCAAAGTTAGTGTTCAGTCCTTAGCAAATGACAGGAAATGAAACTGAGGGCTAGTTCTTGGAGGGGGAACACGGGTCATAACTGTTTAAAAGAAGGGTAGTAGAAGTGATCCACAGATCTACTGTCCAATATCCTTGACACCAATTTGTTGCAGAATCTTATAACACATTAGGCTGAAATATAATGAGATATCTTAAATAGAATGACCTCAATGCCAACCAGCATAGATTCCAAAAACAATGATCATGTGGAACCCAACTTGCACTTTTCTTGCATGACACTACTGAAAACTTTGGATCAGGGAGTCAGTCAGATGCAGTATTTCTTGATTTCTAAAGACCATTTTACTCAGTACCACATCTATGCCTTATTGTCAAATGTGTGATCATATGGGGTATAAAGTGAAATTTATGAATGAATTGAGGACTTTTTGATAGGGAGGACACAGCATGTTATCTTGGATGGAGAGTTATCACAGATGTAAAAGTAAGTTCAGGTGTGCCCCAGAGAAGTGCCTTGGGACCCTTTCTGTTCACATTCTATATTAGTTGCCTTACAGACAGTGTTAGTAGTAACCTCAAACTTTTTGCAGATGATGCTTTTATCTACGATGAAGTACGGTCTGAAAGAAGCTGCATAAATGTTCAGTCAGATCTTAATAAGATTTCAAAGTGGTCCAAAGATCAGCAACTTTGTTTAAATGTTCACAAATGTAAAATTTTACGCTTCACAAAATGAAAACATGTACTACCCTTTGACTATATATCAGTGAGTCACTGTTGGGAATCAGTCAACACATACAAATACCTGGGTGTAACAATTAGTAAGGATATGAAAGGGAATGATCACATAAGCTCAGTTGTGGATAAAGCAGGTGGTAGACTTTAGTTTATTGGTAGAATACTGGGGAAGTTCAATCAGTCTACAATGGAGGTTGCTTACAAATCACTTGTGCGACCAGTTCTAGAATATTGCCCGAGAGTGTGGGTCCTGTATCAGATAAGACTAACAGGGGATATTGAATATATACAGAGAAGGGCAGCAGGATTGGCCATAGGCTTGTTTGATCTGTGTGAGAGTGTTGCAGAGATACTGAATGAACGTAACTGGAAGACTCTTGAAAATAGATGTAAACTATCCCGAGAAAGTCTATTAACTAAGTTTCAAGAACTTGCTTCAAACGACCCTAGCAATATACTACAACCCCCTATGTATTGCTCACATAGGTATCTTGGGGATAAAATTATAATAATTACTGCATGCATAGAAGCATTCAATCAATCATTCTTCCCTCACTCCATACATGAATGGAAAGGGAAGAAAACCTAATAACTGATACAATGACATGTACCTTCTGCCATGCACCTCATGGTGGTTTGCAGAGAATACATGCAGATTTAGATGAAGAAATAAAAAAAAGTGATGGTTCAAAATTCATAGGTGTAGGTATTGACAAGAACTTGATTTTGAAATCACAGTCGTATGTTACAGATATTTCCTAATGCCTAAGTTCAGCAACATAATCTGTATGTGTAATTGATGATGAAAATATTAGAAAAATTAGCTTCCGTTGCATACTTCCATTCATTGATGTCATATGGAATAATTTTCTATCTTAATTCCACACACAGACACAAAGTGGTAGGCAAACAGAAATTTGCTAAATGTGCTGTAAAGGTGTTATCTGAAGGCCACTCTCAAATGTCATGTAGGAACTGTTTAAAAACTTAGGCATCCTAACAATAATCTTACAATAGATTTACTCTCTTATTAGATTTGTTGTGAAGAATGAGGCACAATTTGAAAATAATAGTAACACTAGGAACAAAAATAGACCCCACTACCCACAAATTAACCTTACTCTTTGATCGAAAGGAACAAATTATGCAGCCATAAACATATTTTACTGTCTCAACTGTGAATTAAAAGTGCTGGCAGATAATGAAAGGTAAAAAATTTAAATCATTTATGCTTGGTAACGTCTTCTGCTCCATAAATAACATTATTAGTAGATAATATGTATGTAGTTTAGTAACTCTCATCTTTTTTGTGGATTAAGATTTAAAAAGAAAAAAAAAACAGTTATGAAAATAGCCAGCTTGTCGTGTTGTCATAGAGAAAACTAGTGTTATTTGTAAACCCATTGATGCATTCTGCATCATTCCATATTTCATGATCCAGGAACATACAAAAAACTAATCTACCCTTCTCCTTTCTTGTTAAGTAGAACATCTCTACAATTGTGGAGGAATTCGTCTACTAACATTCTGCAATTAATTCACCATTTTCATTCTTGTCAGTTAATACACCATCTACAGGAACTTTTCCATACTTCATACCTTGAATGGCTTCACACGCCTTATGTGGCATTGTGCCCTTTCTGATCCACTTGTGAATGCTCCAGGGGAAGGACAATGTCCTGTACATCTCAGTAGGAGTCTGAATGTCTGTGATTTGACTATTGCCATTACTTGATATGTATCTAAGAGATAGTAATGTGTTCTGTGAATCCTTTCAGTAATGTGTTCTGTGAATCCTTTCAGAAGTTGGCTTCTTAAAATTCTTCCCTCAGGAGACTCATCCCACAATAGACATATATTGATATTTGGGCTATCATTAGAGGGTGATGTCTGCCTACTAACACCATAGACCTTGTGCTAACTTCAAGAACTATTGCATATTTTGACAATGGGACATTTTGTGTATGAAGGATTGGAAATCATGTGAATGTTGGTTTAACTGCATGGTTAAAACTTCTGTCAGGACGGTCAGAATAATATCATTTATTTTCGACAACCTGTGCTCCATAGCACATAAATGATTTAGAAACAACATCTTAAAACTGTCACAAGCTGTTATATTATTAATTTTTATTATTTCCATCTAGCTTCAATTTTAAATCATCATATCTACAAATATCACAAACATAACAAGAGAGGGCTGTTTGGTAATATAAGTAGTACAGGCAGAACACAGGGGTGCACTGTATGAAGCATCTCTGTTTTACAGTACAGTTTAGTTTTTTTGCATCAGATGAACACAATATGGGTGCCCATTGTATAGTGCAAAAATAGCTCTGTACAAATACCTGAAAGCTGTTAAACACCATAAATCCATAAATACATTCACATAGCTAAGGAGACTCTGTATACTGTAGTTGTCTTTTGCTGTGATTTTCAGCCTGAAGACTGGTTTGGTGCACCTCTCCATACTATTCTATCCTGTGCAGGTCTCATCCCAATAACTGCTTCCCTTGGCCTTCTTCTCCAATTTTTACTTGGTAAACCTCAAAGTTTTTGTTTCATATCACTGAACTTCAGTTCCTTTTCCAAATTTTTTCATTTCCTGTGCAGCTTCCTGAATGCCTTTCTTTAACTTGTCCCCTAAGAAAAGTCATAGGGTCAGGACAGTCTCCATTGTTCCTATATTTCTTGTGAACCCAAACCAATTATCCCCAAGGTCAGCTTCTGACCACCGCTTCTGACTTACGACATTTCTCCTGTATTAAAATTTCAGTTGAAAATATTCTCGAAGAAGACAGGGAGATTTGAAAAAATATAAACTGGACTACTTTATGGCTAGCCATAGAAGTGCGACTCAGATACTAAACAGTACAGAATTTCCAGATGTTGCTATGGATTTTGCAATAATAGTAATGAATAGTACACTCCTTTTTTTTTAAGAAAGGAGGTGTATGGTAAATATTTGAGGCTTATAAGTTAAAGTATTGAAGGTCATTCAATAGAAGAGAAGTGATAGTAATACTAAAAGTAGTAAGTAGTGTAAGCTGCCTTATATGTAGGATGTTGAGTCGCCAAAGGTTGAAGGAAGAAAACTTTGAACAAAAATTACCTGGTCCTCTTTGTAGGGGTTGGGACAATGGACCTGCACCCCGTTGCCTGGAAAAACACTAAACCTGAAAAAGAACCTCAAAGTAAGCCTTGTAACTGGACCAGAAACATAAAACAAACCAATTAATTAAAATGGACTTTGAATATAAGACCTTGGAATATACAAGGCTTAAATACTAAGACAGAAGAGGTCTTCAAACAATTAGGTAAGGATAAGAGGGACATAATTGCCCCTACTGAGGGTGAGGAGCCAGACATGATGTGAACAAATTGCAGTGGCACTGATAAATGAAGAGCAAAAGCAGTAGTACTGCTTGTTGTAAACAAAAAGTGAAAAAGAGCATAAAAATTGATTGGAAATAAACAAATGAATTATTAAAATAGAAACTGATTTGTGGTGTAACTCTGGCTTCAATAGCAGTATATGCAACAACAGATGATACAGAAATGATGAATATTAGCAAAAAGAAATAATATTGCCTAAATGTAAGGGTTGGCAGTGCCCATGAGGACCAGGTACTGGGATCTTTTGGAGAGAATATAGGTAGTAAGAATGGTGAAAGACTGATTGATATATGCTGAGAGTATGGACAGAAGGTAATGAATGGATACTTTCAACATAAATTCATGTGTTTTCAACCTACACGTAAATGTAAGATCATAATAGACTACATTATATTAAGGCAAAGATCCCAACTTCGTACTGTGGATCCAAGGCTATAAAGAAGACAGGAATGTAGCATTGACCTTCTACATCTACATCTACATCTATACTCCGCGAGCCACCTTACGGTGTGTGGCGGAGGGTACTTATTGTACCACTATCTGATCCCCCCTTCCCTGTTCCATTCACGAATTGTGCGTGGGAAGAACGACTGCTTGTAAGTCTCCGTATTTGCTCTAATTTCTCGGATCTTTTCGTTGTGATCATTACGCGAGATATATGTGGGCGGTAGTAATATGTTGCCCATCTCTTCCCGGAGTGTGCTCTCTCGTAATTTCGATAATAAACCTCTCCGTATTGCGTAACGCCTTTCTTGAAGTGTCCGCCACTGGAGCTTGTTCAGCATCTCCGTAACGCTCTCGCGCTGACTAAATGTCCCCATGACGAATCGCGCTGCTTTTCGCTGGATCATGTCTATCTCTTCTATTAATCCAACCTGGTAAGGGTCCAAATACTGATGAGCAATACTCAAGAATCGGACGAACAAGCATTTTGTAAGCTACTTCTTTCGTCGATGAGTCACATTTTCTTAGAATTCTTCCTATGAATCTCAACCTGGCGCCTGCTTTTCCCACTATTTGTTTTATGTGATCATTCCACTTCAGATCGCTCCGGATAGTAACTCCTAAGTATTTTACGGTCGTTACCGCTTCCAATGATTTACCACCTATGGCATAATCGTACTGGAATGGATTTCTGCCCCTATGTATGCGCATTATATTACATTTATCTACGTTTAGGGAAAGCTGCCAGCTGTCGCACCATTCATTAATCCTCTGCAGGTCTTCCTGGAGTACGTACGAGTCTTCTGATGTTGCTACTTTCTTGTAGACAACCGTGTCATCTGCAAATAGCCTCACGGAGCTACCGATGTTGTCAACTAAGTCATTTATGTATAATGTAAACAATAAAGGTCCTATCACGCTTCCTTGCGGTACTCCCGAAATTACCTCTACATCTGCAGATTTTGAACCGTTAAGAATGACATGTTGTGTTCTTTCTTCTAGGAAATCCTGAATCCAATCACAAACCTGGTCCGATATTCCGTAAGCTCGTATTTTTTTCACTAAACGTAAGTGCGGAACCGTATCAAATGCCTTCCTGCAGTCCAGGAATACGGCATCAATCTGCTCGCCAGTGTCTACGGCACTGCGAATTTCTTGGACAAATAGGGCGAGCTGAATTTCACATGATCTCTGTTTGCGGAATCCATGTTGGTTATGATGAAGGAGATTTGTATTGTCTAAGAACGTCATAATACGAGAACATAAAACATGTTCCATTATTCTACAACAGATTGACGTAAGCGAAATAGGCCTATAATTATTCGCATCTGATTTATGACCCTTATTGAAAATGGGAACGACCTGCGCTTTCTTCCAGTCGCTAGGTACTTTACGTTCTTCCAGAGATCTACGATAAATTGCTGATAGAAAGGGGGCAAGTTCTTTAGCATAATCACTGTAGAATCTTACGGGTATCTCGTCTGGTCCGGATGCTTTTCCGCTACTAAGTGATAGCAGTTGTTTTTCAATTCCGATATCGTTTATTTCAATATTTTCCATTTTGGCGTCCGTGCGACGGCTGAAGTCAGGGACCGTGTTAAGATTTTCCGCAGTGAAACAGTTTCGGAACACTGAATTCAGTGTTTCTGCCTTTCTTCGGTCGTCCTCTGTTTCGGTGCCATCGTGGTCAACGAGTGACTGAATAGGGGATTTAGATCCGCTTACCGATTTTACATATGACCAAAACTTTTTAGGGTTCTTGTTTAGATTGTTTGCCAATGTTTTATGTTCAAATTCGTTGAATGCTTCTCTCATTGCTCTCTTTACGCTCTTTTTCGCTTCGTTCAGCTTTTCCTTATCAGCTATGATTCGACTACTCTTAAACCTATGATGAAGCTTTCTTTGTTTCCGTAGTACCTTTCGTACATGATTGTTATACCACGGTGGATCTTTCCCCTCGCTTTGGACCTTAGTCGGTACGAACTTATCTAAGGCGTACTGGACGATGTTTCTGAATTTTTTCCATTTTTGTTCCACATCCTCTTCCTCAGAAATGAACGTTTGATGGTGGTCACTCAGATATTCTGCGATTTGTGCCCTATCACTCTTGTTAAGCAAATATATTTTCCTTCCTTTCTTGGCATTTCTTATTACACTTGTAGTCATTGATGCAACCACTGACTTATGATCACTGATACCCTCTTCTACATTCACGGAGTCGAAAAGTTCCGGTCTATTTGTTGCTATGAGGTCTAAAACGTTAGCTTCACGAGTTGGTTCTCTAACTATCTGCTCGAAGTAATTCTCGGACAAGGCAGTCAGGATAATGTCACAAGAGTCTCTGTCCCTGGCTCCAGTTCTGATTGTGTGACTATCCCATTCTATACCTGGTAGATTGAAGTCTCCCCCTATTACAATAGTATGATCACGAAACTTCTTCACGACGTTCTGCAGGTTCTCTCTGAGGCGCTCAACTACTACGGTTGCTGATGCAGGTGGTCTATAGAAGCATCCGACTATCATATCTGACCCACCTTTGATACTTAACTTAACCCAGATTATTTCACATTCGCATTCGCTAATAACTTCACTGGATATTATTGAATTCTTTACTGCTATAAATACTCCTCCACCATTGGCGTTTATCCTATCCTTGCGGTATATATTCCATTCTGTGTCTAGGATTTCGTTACTGTTCACTTCCGGTTTTAACCAACTTTCCGTTCCTAATACTATATGCGCACTATTTCCTTCAATAAGCTATACTAATTCAGGAACCTTGCCCTGGATACTCCTGCAGTTTACCAATATTACGTTAACTTTTCCTGTTTTTGGTCTCTGAGGACGGACGTTCTTTATCAACGATGCTGATGTTCTCTCTGGTAAGCCGTCAGGTATTTTATCGTTTCGCCCAAGGGGGGGTCCCTCTAACCTAAAAAACTCCCGTGTACACGCCACACGTACTCTGCTACCCTAGTAGCTGCTTCCGGTGTGTAGTGCACGCCTGACCTGTCTAGGGGGGCCCTACAGTTCTCCACCCAATAACGGAGGTCGATGAATTTGCAACCATTATAGTCGCAGAGTCGTCTGAGCCTCTGGTTTAGACCCTCCACACGGCTCCAAACCAGAGGACCGCGATCGACTCTGGGCACTATGCTGCAGATATTAAGCTCAGCTTGCACTCCGCGTGCGATGCTGGTTGTCTTCACCAAATCAGCCAGCCGCCGGAAGGAACCAAGGATGGCCTCAGAACCCAAGCGGCAGGCGTCATTCGTTCCGACATGTGCTACTATCTGCAGCCAGTCACACCCAGTGCGTTCAATAGCTGCCGGAAGGGCCTCCTCCACATTACGGACGAGACCCCCCGGCAAGCACACCGAGTGCACACTGGCATTCTTCCCCGACCTACCCGCTATTTTCCTGAGGGGCTCCATAACCCGCCTAACGTTGGAGCTCCCTATAACTAATAGGCCCGCCCTCTGTGACTGTCGGGACCTTGCCGGAGAATCGGCCACTGGCCCAACAGGCGAGGCATCCTGTGGTGGCTCGGAAACGATGTCATCACCACTAGGAAGCACCCTGTACCTGTTGGAAAGGGGTAAGGCAGCTGCCACGCGGCCAGATCCCACCTTCGCCTTTCGGCCAGGCACGCGCGAGCCCACCACTGTCCGCCATTCACCCTGGAGTGATGGCTGACCGGTAAGATGCTCACTGCCGGAAGACGCAGCGACATCAGGGGTTCCATGTGATTCCAAGGCCACCGAAGTAGGCATAGGTCTCACCACAGTTGCCCCAACGCCACTACGAGCCGACGCCTGCGCCTCGAGCTCGATGAGCCTAACAGACAAAGCCTCCACCTGCCCCCGAAGAGTGGCCAATTCTCCTTGCGTCCGCTCACAACAACCACAGTCCCTACACATGACTATGTTTACCCTACTCTATACGGTGACAAATTCCCAAGATAATCTTCTGATGAGCTACTCTGATAATCAAGAAACACTCACTGAAATACGAGACGCGAAAACTACGCTAGGTTTTCCCAGAAAAACTATTTAAAAGCTAAGCGCAGCAAATAAGTACAAAATAAATTTCTCTCCTAACGATCAAGAACTGTTAGTTTCTATGCAGAGCAGATAAACACAAATAGAATCCCTTCCTTAGTGGAAGGTCGTAAACAAAATGCAAAATAAACGCTTTATACAAACAGTACTCGCTGCTGCTGGTGCTCTCGCTCTGGCTGCTTCTGCTGCTAAACGTGAAAATTTTCTTTAAATATAAAAAATAGAAACAGAGAACACTCAAAATACCAACAGTGTCCTGACCAAGGTATAACCCAGAATTTCTCCAGACTGAGTCTATACAATTCCTGTACAAGTTAAGTTTGGCAGAAAAAAATATGGAAGATAAAGGAAGGTTCAGCAGAAGTTGTGTATTAATGCGTAAAAAATGTATTACATGAGCCACCCATGAAGCATTAGTTCAGATTCCTAAATACAGGTACCATAACAACTGGTGGTGTCAGAATATGGAAGAGCAGCTGCAAGATAAACGGAAGGCATGCAGAAAATGTTCAGCTACGAAAGATCCAGATGATTGTTGGAAACTGTATGTTAAGAGTCAGAAGGGAAACGAAAAAAAAGTTAATAAAGGCAAAAAACTGAAGTCTTGGGCAATAAATATGAGGAGGTAGGGAGATATGTAGGAGAAACAAATAAAAAAGGGCCTGGGAAATAGTAAAGGACCCAAGAAAAGAGAAGAAGAACAACTTAAACATACCATTGACGAAGATGAAAGAAATACTATGAAAATATGGTAAAAGAAAATCGAGAAGAGTTCCTGCAGCTAGAATCATGTACAATTAAAGAGGAGATAGTGGCTGGTGTTTCCTTAACAGAACTACAGTAAAAAAAACTGAAAAATAGAATATCTTCAGGTCCAGTGGGAATTCCCATTGAGCTGATAAAAAAAGGAATGGAAGACATCCTGAAACTAATTCAACTTATCTTTAAGAAGTGTTTGATTAAAAAAGAAGACCCCAAAAGGGTGGAAGAAAAGCTCACTTGATACTTGACAAAAGAAATTCCTTACATTTAGCTCCAGTCTGGCATTGAGCAAACCCAACAGCAACAAATGATAATTTGTCCACAACCAGGAGTCAAACTCAGATTTCCCACTTTACATGAGGGGTCGCCTTTACCACCTCGGTTATCCAAACACATCGCCTCTTCGACCAAAATCTCCATATCCCACATGCTAGAGGGTAGTGGCCCCTATCCATTACTCCATTCCTGCAAGGATTTGGCTACTCTTTTGCGTCCGAACTGAAGTATCATAAATCAACAAAAAGTACACACAACTTTTCATAAGGAGTTACCGGTATTTTAGTTCCTGTGTTATTCTTTGGGAATCTGAGATGCCTTTATTTTAGTTAATTGAGCTTAAAACTTTTACAATGTGTAGCAGCTGCTAATTTTTGCTCGACTTACACTAACCACTGTGTGTTGTGTCATCTGTGTCATGAAGTGCTATTTGTACAGACATACTCATACAAATTATACATCACCTGCCTATACATATCGGAATGTGTAAGTAAACCCATTATTAATAGACATAAACTCACTTATTAATCTTATTTTAACAAATTAATATTTAACTAAGCTGTCCATAATTCAGTAGCAGATGCAAGTCCTCAAAGATTTACCACATCATGACCGTAATAATTTTTTCAGGTGGAGAAGTGCCAGCTACAAAACTTGCTGCACTACATAAGGTACTCCAGAGTGATTTTCTCAATGCTGTCAGGGAAGTCTATGAGCATGTTTATGAGACAGTAGATATTCAAGGGTCACAGGATATACGGGCCTCTGCAACAGCTAAGGCAACTGTAGCAGCTTTTGCTGCTAGTGAAGGACATGCCCATCCGAGAGTAGTAGAATTACCTAAAACAGAAGAAGGGCTTGGCTTTAATGTTATGGGTGGAAAAGAACAAAACTCTCCTATATACATATCCCGCATAATTCCCGGAGGTGTAGCAGATCGTCATGGAGGCCTGAAGAGAGGAGATCAGCTACTTTCTGTGAATGGTGTTGTAAGTAAAAAGATGCTCACAGTTCAGTCAGACTGTTTCTTTGTCTCTCTGATTCTTGATTGCATGCTAGTTTGTAAGTGTGTGTGTGTGTGTGTGTGTGTGTGTGTGTGTGATGTGAAGGATCATATTTGTAGACAGAGTTTGCCGGCCGCTGTGGCTGAATGGTTCTAGGCATTTCAGTCCGGAACCATGCTGCTGCTACAGTCACAGGTTCGAATCCTGCCTCGGGCATGGCTGTGTGTGATGTCCTTCGGTTAGTTAGGTTTAAGTAGTTCTAAGTCTAGGGGACTGATGACCTCAGATGTTAAGTCCCATAGTGCTCAGAGCCATTTGAACCATTTTTGTAGACAGAGTTTGGATAATGGGTCGACACATGGTAGAATAAAAGTGCTCATTTTACCAATGTCATTCTCAGTGATAATTTTCTGGACACTGTGTCAAATACATGATGATAACATTTTTTGGATTTCCGTGCATAGCACTTCAAGCAAGATGATGCATAGGTTATGACAGTAATCTTGGATTTGTCAGGAGCAAGGTTAAAATCCTTGTTTAGTCTCAAGATTAAAATTTTCTGTGTTTTTAAGAAAAATCATTTCAGGTGACTAGCAGGGTAATATATTGGGAAGACCACAAAAGAATCCTTCCCTAAACTCCACCTGATGTAGTACTCCATCTCTGGTGACTATAATGTCTCACTCACTGAGATCTTTCCTTTCTTGCTCAATCTTAACTTCAAGGTAAGCAATGTGCAGAAGTGGTGAATGAGTATTGAAAGTTTTGTTGCAGTCCGAGCTCTATGGAATCTGCTACAGAAAATCAGTATGTAGTCACGCACATTGGATAGTGCTTGTTTTTCACATGCGTGTATATTGCTTAGATGCAATTGACTTTTGTACCAGCTTGATGGCAGTGTTGCTGGCAGACCCTCACCTAAATAGGTCATTCACTTTAAACAGAAAAGATGAATTTTCAACTGTTGACAGTTAAATGTCGGTGCTTCAGGCTGTATCTCACCAAATTTTATAATAGTCCCACTCACTCCACCAGTGGGATGAAACAAATGAAGTTAAATGAAACATTTTTTGGGTTTCTATATTTTGAAATATACTACAAACAATGACTCACTTCTATATAATGTGGCTACTGCTTGTAATGTGAGAATATGTAGCTGTTTTTAATGTGTTTAACCACCTATCTGATAAAAACACACAAATGTAGCTATTGTTAGTAGTTGTCCTGCCTCTCCCAGTGCTGACCAAATCATGAATTTATTGGAATTTCAGGTCAAGCATCTGTGAAATGCAACTTGACTGATTCATGGAGCTGGTACCATGTACACCCCTAGATATGTTTTTTGTGCATAAATCTGTCCTGTTTGAAGAAGGCAATTTATGCTCATTGTAAAGGAATGTACAGAAAATGGAGTTCACAAACCACATACGGTATTCTGAGACAACACTCTCGTAAACTGCTGTAGGTTTATAAAGTACATTGTCCACAGTTTGAAGACCTGTGAAGCATTTCCTCTTTGTGGATAACCTTTTAATTGATTATTCATCCTCTAGACTTGCAACATATCTCTTTGTCTGTACATCTACATCTACATTCATACTCCGCAAGCCACCTGACGGTGTGTCGTGGGGGTACCTTGAGTACCTCTATCGGTTCTCCCTTCTATTCCAGTCTCATATTGTTCGTGGAAAGAAGGACTGTCGGTATGCCTCTGTGTGGGCTCTAATCTCTCTGATTTTATCCTCATGGTCTCTTCGCGAGAAATACGTGGGAGGGAGCAATATACTGCTTGACTCCTCGGTGAAGGTATGTTCTCGAAACTTTAACAAAAGCCCATACCGAGCTATTGAGCATCTCTCCTGCAGAGTCTTCCACTGGAGTTTATCTATCATCTCCATAATGCTTTCACGATTACTAAATGATCCTGTAACAAAGCGCGCTGCTCTCCATTGGATCTTCTCTATCTCTTCTATCAACCCTATCTGGTACGGATCCCACACTGCTGAGCAGTATTCAAGCAGTGGGTGAACAAGTGTACTGTAACCTACTTCCTTTGTTTTTGGATTGCATTTCCTTAGGATTCTTCCAATGAATCTATCTGGTATCTGCTTTACCGACATCTGGCATCTGCTTTACCGACGATCAACTTTATATGATCATTCCATTTTAAATCACTCCTGATGCGTACTCCCAGATAATTTATGGAATTAACTGCTTCCAGTTGCTGACCTGCTATATTGTAGCTAAATGACAAGGGATCTTTCTTTCTATGTATTCGCAGCACATTACACTTGTCTACATTGAGCTTCAATTGCCATTCCCTGCACCATGCGTCAATTCACTGCAGATCCTCTTGCATTTCAGTACAATTTTCCATTGTTACAACCTCTCGATATACCACAGCATCATCCGCAAAAAGCCTCAGTGAACTTCCGATGTCATCCACAAGGTCATTTATGTATATTGTGAATAGCAACGGTCCTAAGACACTCCCCTGCGGCACACCTGAAATCACTCTTACTTCAGAAGACTTCTCTCCATTGAGAATGACATGCTGTGTTCTGTTATCTAGGAACTCTTCAATCCAATCACACAATTGGTCTGATAGTCCATATGCTCTTACTTTGTTCATTAAACGACTGTGGGGAACTGTATCGAACGCCTTGCGGAAATCAAGAAACACGACATCTACCTGGGATCCCGTGTCTATGGCCCTCTGAGTCTCATGGACGAATAGCGCGAGCTGGGTTTCACACGATCGTCTTTTTCAAAACCCATGCTGATTCCTACAGAGTAGATTTCTAGTCTCCAGAAAAGTCATTATACTCGAACATAATACGTGTTCCAAAATTCTACAACTGATCAACGTTAGAGATATAGGTCTATAGTTCTGCACATCTGTTCGACGTCCCTTCTTGAAAACAGGGATGACCTGTGCCCTTTTCCAATCCTTTGGAATGCTACGCTCTTCTAGAGACCTACGATACACCACTGCAAGAAGGGGGGCACGTTCCTTCGCGTACTCTATGTAAAATCGAACTGGTATCCCATCAGGTCCAGTGGCCTTTCCTCTTTTGAGCGATTTTAATTGTTTCTCTATCCCTCTGTCGTCTATTTTGATATCTACCATTTTATCACCTGTGTGACAATCTAGAGAAGGAACTACAGTGCAGCCTTCCTCTGTGAAACAGCTTTGGAAAAAGACATGTAGTATTTCGGCCTTTAGTCTGTCGTCCTCTGTTTCAGTACCATTTTGGTCACAGTGTGTCTGGACATTTTGTTTTGATCCACCTACCGCTTTGACATAAGACGAAAATTTCTTAGGATTTTCTGCCAAGCCAGTACATAGAACTTTACTTTTGAATAGTTGTCACTTAAAAGCCAAGAGGAGTATTTGAACAGAACAGGTGTTAGTTTTTTTTCCTTGCAAACCATGTCAGTTTTATTTTAGCCTACCACAGTTACGACTGAGGGACTCTGTTTTCGGTTAAAAAACAGTGAAGTTCTTGGAACCTCACATTTGATGCAAAGGGGCCATTCCATGCCAAATGGTCTAATTTTGGAAAATGTTTCTGTATGCCCATAATGAATTTTGATGAAATTTTATGTGAACATTGGTAAAGTTTTGCATTCATCAATGTAATACTTGTAGGGTTATAGTGATTTGTTTGACCCTATGGTGCAACTTTCAGCAGTGCACACCTGAGTTTTTGGCAACTTTGACACACAATATCTTTGACAGTACTTACCTGAAAGAAACTGATGTAAATCACCTTGTACAACTTTTTGCACTCTCTTATGTGTAACAATAAAAAAGATTTTGTAAGTGATTTTCTTACAGATGACTTGAAGCAAAATCGTTTGAAAAAATAGTCACTTAAAAAAAATTTAATAAGTTTAGGTTTTATATTTCTAGGAGTAGATGCATGATAAACCTGAAACTTTTCATTTGATAACTTACCATCACAAGGTCTTAGAATATAAAATCTAATGCATGTTTTGGTTTCCAGTAGTCTACAAATTGAGAGCAGACTTGACAATTTTTGTACAGATGCCAAAAATGGGTGTTTTCAGCCCACTTTTACCAAAATATATTTTCTGAAAGTGCTTTCGAACCATTTTCATTGGAAAGACCCTGTTCTGAACCACCTAAAAAACCAGATTTGGTTTTGCAATCCAAGTTTATAAGTCCCTAAAGAATAATAAGTTGAAGGTGCAGTGGAAGCATGCCCACATTTCACTGGTACTTACATTTAATCTGACATTTTTTATTATGTTTTATAATTGTTTAGGCATGCCTGGGGAATGTAAACTCTGAAGTCCTAATGGATAAGAAATGAGAAAGGAATCAGAAAAAACTGTAAAAAAGTAGCTTTTTTGTTTTTTTAAGCATCTTTTAAGTGTTCAGCTCTGTAGAATTCTTTTTACAGAAAATGAAAGGGCATAAAGAATTCAGTAATAAGGACAGAGTTCTATTCTTTCGTGTCTGCAATAGTTTGATGTAATCACTTGAGTTTCTCTGCATGGCAGTTTGCAGTCTACAGTTTAAAGAATGCACCCTACATTGCTGTGAAAAGTGTCCTGGAACAGAAGCAATAGCATCTGTTGTTGCTAACTGTTTCATACAATGTGATCCACAGGAAATTATTGTGTTACGCATTGGATCCTTGCTGCTCAAAACACTGAGGACACAAAGCAAATGGCTGCAGATGAACTTATTGAAGAAGTAGGAACAAAAATTTGGAGTCTGTCATTTCATCATTACATTGCCAAACATCAAAGTTTGCATGTTAAAGCCTTTAAATTTGATCTAAAGGAATATGAGCAAATCATCCTAACAGATTTTGCTGAAAACTATTCATTTATCATTCAGGGTGCAGTGCAAGGTTACCACAAGTAAAATAGTTGAGTGTCAATCCACCAATATGTCATCTCTTTTCCCCAAAATCAGAAGGTATATTCTATGAATTTTTTCATTGTCAGTGGCTGACTGCAGCATGATGCAGTTCATGGGAAGTCACCTTGCGATGGAATTTATGGTGGAACAAAGTGATTAGCAGCTAGAGCGAGCTTGCAGCAGCCAGGTAATATGCATCTGTTTCACTTTGGTTCTGAAAGCATTAATGAAATTAGATTTGCTTTCATCAGCAAAGAAGAAGTTGAAGAATATGAAATGACACAATGAAGAAAAGTTTAAACAAGAGTGTACTGTAGTAGGAAATGGAGAAAATCTCTTCTTTTTTTTCCAGCTGATGAAATAATCTTTATGCATCTGCATGAGCCATCAAATTCATTTTAGTGACCATTAAGTGTGAAAAAGCTTCTGCGTTTTTCCACCTAAGTGCTATCAACTGTCTTCACACCTTGCTTTTCTGGCTTGCCTCCCATTGCGTGATGGCTGCATTGTATTTCGTAAGGTATGACACCTCCACTCATCTGCTGTAATCTACTTCCTACTTTGCGCATTTCTGACCGAATATAATTGGTGTTCTATATTTGGTTCTGGGTATCTAAATATAAATTACTCATGGTTTTTTTTCATTATTCCTTTTATTTTTTATTATTTCATGTAATAGAGTGTGTAAAGTTTTACAACATGGCCTAGTTCTGTTTCTTTCAAGAAAATATTGCTGGAGATGTTATGTTTCCAAGTTGCCAAAAACTCAGGAGTGCTCTGTTGAATGTTGTATTACAGGATCAAACAAATCACTATAACTATGCAAGTATTAAATTGATGATTGTGAAATTTTACCAATGTTTTTTGGGAACAAGCACTAATGTTCATGCAAAATTTCATAAAAATGCATGGTGATCATGTGGGAACTTCAAGACAACTTGTCATGAAATGACTCAGAGTTGACACTACTGTCCTGTATGGAAATCCTGAAAGTAAAATGCTTCAAAGCACTGACTATTTAAAAAAGTGTGTGAAGGAAGGTCGATCTTGGTTATTCCAACTTAGTGGAGGCTTCGCTCTGGTCATATTTAAGCTGCATAACTTTTGGAATAGCGAGACCTCCTACCTTAAAAGTTTTGTAAGGAGTGTTAGTTCAGCAGCTTTATATCACTCTTTATATCAATCTTTATATCACTCTTTATATCTTCTTCAAAATTCTTACTTTTTTTGCAAAATATTACACTGCAAGCAGCAATATAATTTACTGGTTTAACAAATGGTTGTCATATTACGGAAGTTTTGAATATATATGTAGGTGTCTTAACACCTTTTTTTGCATCCCAAGGTGCAGAAAGTAATAAATGACTTGAATCCATAAACTTTTTCTCTTGTCTTTTTCTGTTTAAAGCACTTGATTATAAAATGCAAAACAAAGAATTATGCAACTTTGCTTTGGACATATATGTGGAGCATAGGAACACTTAACAGAAAAGGGTTGTCACACTAGTTATCGAGCTCTTGCTCTTCTTTAGTAAAAGTACTACAAACACTCACAAGCACAACTGCACAGACATCCAAATACACCCTTCCACGGCCACAGTGAGACTGATTATTGACTATCAATAATTGAAAGCAGTTGCCTGGGCTGGTGGAGATGGGACAAAGATAGAGAAGAATGCAGGATGCAAGGAGAGGGTAGCAGGATACATTTTGACAGATGACTCAGTGGCTGCGCGAGGAGGTGAAGGGAGTACAGAGGTTGGAGCATATAGAGATAAAGAGTGAGGGAAGGGGAAAGAAGGGAGGAAGAGAGGGAGAAAGGAGAGGAAAGTTGAGATGAAGACGGAGAGAGAAAGAGAAAGGAGTGAAAAACAGAGGGGGGGGGGGGGGGGGAGAGAGAGAGAGAGAGAGAGAGAGAGAGAGAGAGAGAGAGAATGAATATGCCCCACGGGTGGGGGAGTACACTTTCTTGATGGTTTAAGGATTGCTTTGGAGAGGAGAGAAGGGAAAAGGTGAGGTGCGGCACTGGGAAACAGGTTAGCAGAGACATAGGCCAAGGGGATTCCGAGAATGAAGGATATGCTGGAGAGAGAATTCCCAGCTATATAGTTGAGGAGAACTTGTGCTGGAAGGGATTGTCCAAATGTCCCGCATAGTGAAACAGCTGTTGAAGTCATTTGTCTGGCAGTGTGCAGCATATATTCAGCAACTGGATGCTCAAATCTGTGGTTCACCACAGTTTGGCAGTGGCTGTTTGTATTAAGTAGGCAGTTGGTTACTTGTTATGCCCACATAGAATGCTGTGCAGTAATTGCCGCAGCTGATATACAACGTGGCTGCTTCCAACAGCTGGAACAGCATTCCCAGCATCATATGAGTAAGCTGTCCTAGCTATTTCTGTCTTAGTACTATCTGTCTGCTCGGGATTTCCTACAGTCTGCCACACTGATCCATCCCCTCCA
The DNA here is from genome assembly GCF_023898315.1 of Schistocerca nitens. Lineage (NCBI taxonomy): Eukaryota > Metazoa > Arthropoda > Insecta > Orthoptera > Acrididae > Schistocerca > Schistocerca nitens. The sequence goes on along the minus strand of NC_064614.1, from coordinate 572,762,608 downwards.
TGTCAACCCCTTATAGCTCCCCGACCATGCTTGGTGGACATACTCCACTTTCCCCATTGCCCAAACTATTCCACCCGTCATGAAATGCACTGCTCCTGAACATCCATCATGTAACACTGTTGTCAATATTTCTGCCAAAACTCTGATGCCTGCAGAAGTCTCAGTACTTGCTAAAGGACCCATCTTTTGTCCAAAACCTCAGTTTAATCACCCTGGACTTGTAAAAGACCTTATTTCCTTTACATTCTCTGCAATGGAAACTTTTCTTCAGCATGCACCCCACTGATGACAGCCGACAAGTATCCCTCAAAGAACCATGTTTAAAACAGTTCTATCCTCCATATAACTGTGATCCTCCTCTCCTTCCACCTAGTCATCCCTTGGTAATCTTTGAGGAATACCTCACTTGTAATCTAGTCTCAACTTCTTTTCTTAAATCACTTCCCTGTGATTCCAACATCACTCCTATGGAACACACACCTGTTCATTATCTGAAAACCAGTCCAGACCTTACATCCTTCTCACAGGGAAAGGCTCCACCACAGTGGTCATGAATTGTAGTGACTATGTAGCTGAGGGTCTTTGTCAACTTTCCAACCCATCTGTGTACAAACCTTGTTGTGTACCTAGTGCTCACAGGGAGACGTCAAACCTAACAGTTACATCCTGTATGTACTCCTGGAATAGCACATGACTTTTGTAGCTTTGATTTGTTTGCTAATATCTTCTTGATACTAAGATTGCTTATAAATTTATCGTAGAGCTGGTCCTGCTATTCAGTCCTAGCTAATAACCTTCTTCACAGTTCTCAGATCCTCTTTCTTAAAGATTCTGTGAATTAGCTGGAAAAAGAGCTTATTTCTCTACTCAAACAATGTAAATCATTTGTAATGATGGTTTGACATTTCAAACACATATTGTCAAATTAACCATTAATACAACATCCTTTACAGTGAGTTCCAGAACACTCCTTCTCTCTTGTCTGTATACAATAGAGTGAGTGAGTCTACATTACATTTTACGTAACATTCATTGCTAATGCAGGCTGTTTGGCTATTTTTTGGTGGCTGTGTGGAATTAAACATCCACCACAGCAAGTGACGACTTCTGTTCACCACTAATGCCCACAGGAGGTGCAACTCCTGCGTATATTCAGGGCTCTGCGTAAACATAAGCCCAGTGACAATGTTGTACTCCACTCTAGTTTAATTAACATAAAATAGTAGTTTTTCTCTCTATATTCGCTTGAATATCTTCCAGTTCTCAAAGTGCCTACGAATGTATCATGACATTTCCTGACAAAATATCGTATTACATTACACCCTTATGACCATGACACCATCCCAGAAGTCCAACATGACCTCTAATGTCTCCACAAGGCCTTAGGTCCAACCTAAAACCTGACACTGGTATTCATATCCCTCCTCACACCAGAAACCTCCAGCGCTCCTACCTTTTACCTACTTCTCAAACTCCACAAACCCAACCCCACAGGTCTCCCATTGTGGTTGGGTGCAGTGCTCTCACAGAACTAAACTCTGCCTTTATTGTCCAACGCCTCCAAACTGCTGTGGGTACTCAAATTGCACCATCGTACACCAACTTACCTATGGGCCATGTGGAGGAATCCTTCCTATTTTTTCAACAGCCTGAACACCTTATCTGGTTCATATCCATTGGTGAGATTTTCACTGTCTGGACTGGTGGGGAGGACAATCTTTGCTCTTTCCTCTATAACCTGAACACCTATTTCTAAATCTGCTTCACCTCATCCTTCTCAACTCAACATGAAGCGTCTTCCTAGATGTTGACCTCCACATCTCAGATGGCTCTGTAAATACTTCAGTTGTTTCCTGAAGATTGCCTAATAAGCCAAAAACTAGTTCAGTTGTGCGACTGGATTTGTGATTTCCTGTCGGGAAGGTTGCAGTTTGTAGTAATAGACGGCAAATCATCGAGTAAATCTGAACTGATATCAGGTGTTCCCCAGGGAAGTGTCCTGGGACCTCTACTGTTCCTGATCTATATAAATGACCTGGGTGACAATCTGAGCAGTTCTCTTAGGTTGTTCGCAGATGATGCTGTAATTTACCATCTAGTAAGGTCATCCGAAGACCAGTATCAGTTGCAAAGTGATTTAGAAAAGATTGCTGTATGGTGTGGCAGGTGGCAGTTGACACTAAATAACGAAAAGTGTGAGGTGATCCACATGAGTTCCAAAAGAAATCCGTTGGAATTCGATTACTCGATAAATAGTACAATTCTCAAGGCTGTCATTTCAACTAAGTACCTGGGTGTTAAAATTACGAACAACTTCAGTTGGAAAGACCACATAGATAATATTGTGGGGAAGGCAAGCCAAAGGTTGCGTTTCATTGGCAGGACACTTAGAAGATGCAACAAGTGCACTAAAGAGACAGCTTACACTACACTCGTTCGTCCTCTGTTAGAATATTGCTGCGCCGTGTGGGATCCTTACCAGGTGGGATTGACGGAGGACATCGAAAGGGTGCAAAAAAGGGCAGCTCGTTTTGTATTATCATGTAATAGGGGAGAGAGTGTGGCAGATATGATACGCGAGTTGGTATGGAAGTCATTAAAGCAAAGACGTTTTTCGTCACGGCGAGATCTATTTACGAAATTTCAGTCACCAACTTTCTCTTCTGAATGTGAAAATATTTTGTTGAGCCCAACCTACATAGGTAGGAATGATCATCAAAATAAAATAAGAGAAACCAGAGCTCGTACAGAAAGGTTTAGGTGTTCGTTTTTCCCGCGTGCTGTTCGGGAGTGGAATGGTAGAGAGAGAGATGGTTTGATGAACCCTCTGCCAAGCACTTAAATGTGAATTGCAGAGTAATCATGTAGATGTAGATGTAGATTTAGATGTAGATGTAGATAACAAAAAATCAGTAGAACAAATCAGTGTACTTGTTATTCAACCTTAAAACTTCTGTTCATATCAAGTGCACAAACAATACCTCCACTTTGAAAGCTTTCACCTGTTCCATGTTAGAAAGTGTATTTCTTACAGTGTCGCCACCTGTGGATGCTATATCTTCAGTGGGAAGCAGGAGTTGTCAAAATACTGATAATCTTAAAAGACAATATCCTACCCAGCTCATCCATAAACAGATCTCCCATGCCATCTTGTTCTCCAACATCAGTAAACTGTGAACCAACCACCGACCAGCACTCCCCTGATCACCCGCTATCACCATGGCTATGAAAAACTCAGACCTACAGAATATACCTGTTCATACCTATTCCATTTCTGATCTTGCGGAACATTCCCTTGTGGTCAACCCAGGTGTAAGACCTGTCCCAACATGCATCCCCTCCACCTCCCCCTTCCCATTCCCCTTCCCCTTCTGTGGGCCCATGTCTCTTTTGTGGGTACGAGCTGGGCCACCATATGGCCCCAGTCCTTGCAGCACTACTCCCTTTCCATGCAGCAATTCATTCCCTGCTATTCTTTTTTCATTTCTGCATTTCCATTGGATGGTCTTCTTGGTGCTGATTGTGCTTGGATGTGGTTTGTGATTTTGGACACTCATTTTCTTCCCTTCCAGTATCCTACAACTTTTCATTTTTAACTATATGTTCCTCTGTTGGTTTTGAGTTGCTACTCCATTTCCAAATTTTTCAAAAGTGCAGACCGTGCAAGGAATGTTGATCATCACAGTGTATATTCCACCTTTTGTGCCTTTCTCTCTTTGTACCCTTCCTTTCTTGTAAAGGTACTACACCCGAAACCCAGCATGGTAGCCATTCCATTGTGTGGGAGGTCATCAAGTACCTGCACAGTGGTAGCCCATTGAACATGCAGAGATCACACTGTTTGTGCCTTCCTATGCAAGCCAAGGAGTATATGCCCATCATGGCTGGTGGAGGACTCTGGACAGAGATTTACTGGCCAGGTAACCGTTGCTGTGGCTGGGTGGCATCTGTGAGGAAAGCCACCCTTTGGAGTAGCTGATAACATGGCGGAAGATGGTACATGAAGCAAGCTAAACTTTTTTCTGCTGGTGGCTGCACGTCTCCAGCAGTCTCTTCAGAAGTGAATGATTATAATAATGCAGCGAGGTACAACCCCACGACATTCCCTTCCCTGTCAACGCTGCAGAAAGAGTGACAAACCAGCCATTTGGGAGCGAAATGCTTCACCTGTTACTTGCAGATACTGTTACTGCAGTGAAATGATTATTTTTTGTCAAAAACATCGCAGAAAATGGGGAAGTTGAATCACTGGGAAAAATGTCAAATGCTCATTGTTAATTAAAAGTTACTCTGCTGCCCAATCTACACCTCTTCAGGCAGACGATCATCAAGGTGACATACCTGTGGCTGTTGCCCCACACACAACTTTTAATGTGATCCAAAGAATTATTTTCCACAAAGAAGTTATGCTCCAAAGAGATGAGGAGCTTCAGACTAATCTCCAGTGGCAAAGTGTATATTTTCACAGACGTGTACAAAAAGAGCCCAAGGATAATTGTACGGATCCAGACATCTTAGCCTTTGAAGGGATGTCCTAGAAAAAAATGTCATGGTGTACATGTGATGGGAAACCATATGTACGACCACCTATGAGGTACTTCAGATGTTTACACTTCGGGGGAATGTCATGCCACTGCACAACAAACCCAAAATGTGGCAACTGTGAATGATCACTCCATGAAGGACGTCCTTGTGAACATCCACTTTTGTGTGTCAACTGCACAGAACATCACCCTACGTGTTCAGCAGTTTGCCCAGTTTTCAAGAAAGAACAGAAGATCCAAGAATACAAATCTATTGACTGCCTGTCATATACTGATGTTTGGAAGAAATATGAATGCTTACATCCTGTGGATATGGTGCTCAATTTCGCTGCACAACAAACCCAAAATGTGGCAACTGTGAATGATCACTCCATGAAGGACGTCCTTGTGAACATCCACTTTTGTGTGTCAACTGCACAGAACATCACCCTACGTGTTCAGCAGTTTGCCCAGTTTTCAAGAAAGAACAGAAGATCCAAGAATACAAATCTATTGACTGCCTGTCATATACTGATGTTTGGAAGAAATATGAATGCTTACATCCTGCGGATATGGTGCTCAATTTCGCTAACATCACGACCATTGGCCCCCCCTCCTCCTCCTCCTCCTCCTCCCCCTCCCCCTCCCCCCTCCCCCCCTCCCCCCTCCCCCTCCTTCTCGCCCCCATCCCCTACCTCAACCTTCCCCAAACCATATCTCCCGTCACCCTCCACTCCTCTGGTTCCTGTAGTACCTTCTTCGGGAACCACTTTCCGTACCCAGCCAGAGAAGGTTTTCCTTATTCAACATCTACCAGTGACAGGGCTTTCTCTCAGGATCACTCTCCCCAGTAACTCCCATATCGGAGGCCAGATGCCAAATAATGGCTGAAAGGGCCACTGCCTGTGGGTTAGCCCCTTGAACCAACCTTGCCCACAAGAAGAATCAGGACAGGACTTCTGCAGTGCCCATGGACGCCTGATTCTGAACCAGTGTTTGTGGATGTGATTGTATCTCCACAGGTGACAGGCAGTGATCCTGTGGCGTGACTTATCCTCCTGGCTCCTACTGGCATATCCTGGCCGCTAGTCATGTGATTATTCAGTGTAATTGCAATGGGTACTGCTGTCACATGCTGGTACTGCAACACCATGTTTCCTCCTCTTCTGCAATTTGCATTGCTCTCCAAGAAACATGCTTAACTGGTGATTATCCTCCAATACTCCGTGGTTATAATGCATTCTGTTAGAACCATGCTAGTCCCAAGAGGGCATCTTGGAGGGGTGTGTACCTTCATTTGTACAGATGTTGTCAAGGATTAGATTCCTCTTTGTATCTTGTTGCAGTAGCGGTGCAGGTGCAAATGATCTCTGCAGTTGCCATTTGCAAAATTTACCTACCTGTAGGCATCCCACTTATTTATGTTGAACTGATCACATTGATCCAACCCCTCCCCCTGTCACCGCCATCCCATTCAGTGCACACCATGCCCTGTGGGAAAGTACCACTTCGTCTAATAGGGGCCTTCTAATTGACCAGCTTCTCACAGCCCATAATCTGTCCTTCCCAATTTTGGTTCTCCTACCCACTTCAGTGCCACCCAAGTCATCTTTACAGCTATCCATCTAACACTCTCTTTCCCTAATCTTGTGGCTTCACTATGTTGGTCACGACAAAGCAACATTTGTGATTGTGATCCTGCTATTTCCTTACCACTGCCAGACAGACTGAGTACCACATTGGGCACTTCGTTGAGCCAGCTGGCCTTTGTATGCCTCTGCTGTCACATCCGCCGCCTCTCTATCAGATTGCATTGATAAAGTTGCGCAAGGTGTCTCAAGTGTGATCATCCATGCCGCTGGAACTGCTCTTTCCCTTTCTACAGCCCCATCCCCCCGCCATCAGCTGGTACCACTGCAGACCAAAGACATTACAGTAGGTTTACTAACTCGCCGAGAAGCCCTGCAACAATTCAAGCAACGTCCTTCACAGACCAGCTTTAACACTTTCGAGTAACTTCATGTTAAGGCTCACTGTCTAATCAAACACGGGAAGGAATGCTTTGGGAGTGGGGGGTAGAGGGTAACTGAACAGAGTGGCACAGTGGTTAGCACACTGGACACACATTTGGGAGGACATGGCTCAAACCCATGTACGGCCATTCTGATTTAGGTTTTCTGTGTTTTCCGTAAATTGCTTAAAGCAAATTCCAGATTAGTACCTATCAAAGGGCATGGCAAATTTCCTTCTCCATCCTTCCCTAATCTGAGCTTGTGCTCTGTCTCTAATGACCTCATTGTCAACAGGACATTAAACATTTCCTCCTCCTCCAAGGAATGCTGGGTGTGATATGCCTCCTCCGTGGGGACAATGCCTCTTCATTTCAGGTGTGGCCCAAGTTTCATGGCCTTATGGGCCACCAACGATCAATAGCTGTTCGGGTCTTGTCCTACAGGGTGGTTTTTGTACCAGTTCATTGGCTCATGCAGAACACCTTGCAACATCCTCTTTCTATCCAGTTACCTTTCTACTGCAGAAGCAACAAGTAGAATACTTCCCTTATGTTTCACTCCCCACCAAGATGAATCGTATAATGAATTCTTCATGAGCTAGGAACTATATCACTATCTTGCCTTGTCCCATGACACAGCCCAAGGCCCGGATTCAATTCAGTCAGATGATCCAACAACTGAATGTTCCTCAGGGTCTTCAAGTACCTTCCCCTCGCAATGGTGAGATAGCATAGGTGTCCCAGTCCTTAAGCCAGAAAAGAACCCTACGTTTCTTGACATTTACTAACATACAGTTACTAACATACTCTGCAAGCTGCTTGAAGGGATGGTTGCCCAAATATTATGCTTTGTTGGGGCTTTTTTCCCTTATCAGTGTGGGTTCAAGGGCGACAATCCACAACCGACCCTTTCCTTAGGTTGGGAACGCCAATCCAACCAGCTTTTTCTAAATGTCAACACCTTATTGCAGACTTTTTTTACCTGCATAAGGCATATGACACCAATTGGAATTATCACATTTAACTCACCCTTTGGACCTGGGCTTTTCAGGCTTCCTACTAATTTTTGTTAGTTTTTACCCACCAGTTGTTCTGGGTTCGAGTTAGCATTTCACTCACCTTTGTGCGAGTCCAAGAGAACAGCATTCCACAGTGCTCTGTGTTGAATGTCACACTCTTCCTCGTTGCCATCACTGTGCTAATAACCTCTGTTGGGCCACTATTCACCCCTGCAATGTATTACGATGATTTTTGCATTTGGTACAGCTCCCAGCTGGTAACTTCTGTGGGCCACCAGCCCCATAGTGCCATCTCTTGGGCCTCTGCACAGGCGTTTTCCCGTGGTTTCCAATTTTCTTGTACAAAACTATGGGTGATCCATTTCTGCTATTGTACCATGGTCCATCCTAACCCAGAACTCTTCTTAGGTACTTAGCAACTTGACATCCTAGCAAAGTCTAGTTTCTTAGGCCTATTTTTGTTAAAAAGCTTACTTGGTTGCCCCATATTCATCACCTGAAGCCTAGCTGCATGCAGAAGCTTAATTCTTTCTGCTTCCTTGCTTACTCTTCATGATACTATAACGGCGACCGGAACAGTCGCAGGATTGAAGTGACGGAAACGCGGCGGGACCCGCGGAGCTTCCCGCGAACAACACCACAACGGGAGAGGATGGACATGACCAACGAAGGACCTTACGACAACAACAAGAATGGACAACAGAGTCAAGAAAACCAAACAAGACAACCACGTCCACTCGTAAAGGAAACACAAAAGTAAATACGCTGTCCAATGCGAGGCAATATGTCATGAGACGTATGCAAGGTTAAACTGGCAGGCTGAGCGACAGGCAGGCGCTTAAGTACTCTATCGGGGATGCCGCTATTGGCCGCTGCAACCACGTGTTCCACTGTGGCGCTCTCTCTAAATGCAGGCCAGGAGGCGCGCGCCACCACAGCCTACGGCGCGATGGTGCAGAGACCTCTATGGGTCTTCAACGTCCATGACGTCTGGCGGGGATTCAAATTCCGCGGCGCGCAGTATCAGACTTGAGGTATGGATTGTGCTACTTTTATCTGTATTTTCAGGGCCCTGGTTTCATGCTGACTGGACTATGCTTGTCATGTTTATGGCTCATCCACCTTTGTGGTGCCTTCTGGACTAGGCATGTAAACAGTTTCATTGCCAAAGAGGGAATCCTTCCCTCTTCAAATTCAACACTACAAGTTCTTGCTCTCCAATGCAATTGTCATTTGACAGTTCCCAGATCATCTCGTGTATTCTATTCTTTTTTGCGTATTAGGGGTGTTGTCATCCTGATTCCCACCCTCCTTCATTTTGCCAATCCCAGGTGCGGATTTGTGGGTGCAAGTGATATCTCTGCATGCTTGGAAATAGAATTTTATGTGGTGCCCATGTAATAAACTCTGCACAATAGAGTAGTGTAGTGCAGCATGGTGCACTTCCTTCTGCTCCTCCCAGAAGAAATCCACAGTCCTATGTCATCTCATCATTGGTTTCATCAGATTCACCCATAGTTTTTCTTTGTGTAATGAGCCACGCCCTCATTATGGCTGTGGAGATTTGAGAGACAGTAGCTCATATCATGGTGGAATGCCTCCTCGTTTAGTAGGTTTTTGTCTACCTCTGGAGCAAGGGCAGGGTGGTTGGGTGTGGAGCGCCTCCCATTGTATGCCAGGTCTGGGGGATCCCTGATCCTTCCTCCTTGACCAAGCTGCTTTTCCATCCCTCTTTTACTCTGTTTTGATCATTTTTGAATTTGGCTTACCTCCTTTTTGCCACATCAGATTTTCTATTCTGTGTGTTGCACTTTGTTGAATAGTGGGTGGTCTTGACTGTAATGCGTCAGGGGTGGGACAGGTTTGGGTGGACATTTCCTGTTGCATGTAGAGCCCTGGGGCTGCCCACCTACTGACTTCCCTATTTTCCTCACCTTGCTTTTATTACTGATAATAAAAAAGATGTTCATCATGTTTTTAGCCTTCTCACTTTTGTTGTTATGAATCTCATGACTAGATAAGAAAAAGTTCTTGGTGGACATCTCTAGTTCTGGATGCACCACTCCTTAATAGAGGGACTGAACCTAACTATTTGGTCCATTGCCCCCACCCCCCACCCCCTACCCAATACCATCCAACCAACATTCACCCACCACCTCCTGCTGCAGTCCAGTCACAGACATTCCTTATCCAATAAAAGACACTGCTGTGTGTGAAAGCAGCCATTTTATATAAGGGGCATTCAAAAAGAAATGAGCCAGAGTCTGGAATGTGCAAAACAGTAACAGGGTAATATCGTGGCTCGTGTAACGAGGTGTGGTTCCAACCAGAGCATGGAAGTTCATAGCCCATCGTTAGAGGGCAGGTGTGCACGTCATGTGACTGTAAAGAGCTAGCAGCAGCAGCGTGCATCAATCGTTCAACGCTGCTAGTCGCTTTGCAAACAGTGACATCGAGGCATCAAACAAAGAGCAAAGAGGTGGTGTTCGTTTTCTAACAGTGCAAGGAGTAGGAGTTGGACATTCATTGATAAATGTCACAAGTGTATGGCAAACACTGCATGTCCCTTGTAAGGGTCAAGGTGTGGTACAAGCACTTCAGGTAAGGATGGGTGTCGTTAGCTGATGATACATGGTGTGCAGCACCACACCGCTGGTGGATGCACTCATTACCCAGGACCGCCGAGTGACAGTGAAAGCCAAAGCTGCCATGGTCTGATTGAGTGTTGGAAGCATTCATCATGAAGGAACGAGTGCACATGCACAAAGTGTGTGCCAAATGGGTGCCCCACAGTCTTCAACCACACCAGGAAGCATGTTGAATGGCCCGCAGCGCTATGTTTGGAAAGGGAAAAATTCGTGGCACGAGTGGTGGCTGGAGATGAGTCATGGTGTCATCACTTCAAACCAGAATCAAAATGACAGTCTCCAGTGGAAGCATCCAGGGTCACCACCACCAAAAAAAAGCCAAGGCCATCCACACAAGTGCAGGAAAGGTTATGCTGACATTCTTCGTTGACCAAGATGGCCCCCTTTCGATTCACGTCCTGCAGCATGGGACAACAGTGAATGCCCAGCATTACACGCAAACCTTGAACACCCTCCGCCAAGAAATCAAATCCGAATGACCTGGCAGTCTCACCTGTGGGGTCATTCTGCTCCACGACAGTGCGAAGCCTCATACGGCCAACACAGTAATGGCACTCCTGCAGAAATTCAAATGGGAGGTTCTCGGCCACCCTCCATACTGTCTGGACCTCTCTCCATGTGAATACGCCAGTTTTGGTCCCCTTAAAAAGGCTCTGAGGGGCAAACAATTCACCTCGGATGACGAGTCCAGCTGTATGTGCGGAACTGGTTAACATTGCAGCCCTGGGAATTTTATGATACAGCAATTCATTGCCTGGTGGCACAGTGGGACAAGGGTTTCAACAGCCAGGGTCAATACTTCTAACATACAGGTACTGGTTTCTGTAATTATGCCTCCGGCTTGTTTTTTGAACTCCCCTTATAAATCATCTAAGCTACAGTTACTGCACAGTATTCCATGTGGGCATGAAAAGTAAGCAACAGTCCACTTGCATGTATGGCCACTGCCAAACTGTGGCATACTGCAGACTTGAGCATCCAGTCGCCAAACGTGCTGCATGCCACAATACAAATGACTTGAACAGCTGCTTCACTGTGCAGGCTATTTAGAGACTCTGTGTCAGTACAAGTTTTTTTTTTTTTTAACTACAGAGGTGGCAATTATATCTACAGCATACTTTAAACTCTCACAATCCTCTAAATCTCTGCTAACCTGTTTCTTACTGCCTAACTTTACCTTTTTCCTTCTCTCTTCTTTCCACAGCACTTCTTACCTGTCGAGATGGAGTATTGCCATCATTCTCTCTCCCCCCCTCTCCCCCTCCCCATCCTCTCCCTCCCCCTCCCCATCCCCATCCTCCTATCCCTCCCCTCCCCCTCCCCCCTCCCCATCCTATCCCTCCCCTCCCCCTCCCCCTCGCCCCTCTCCCTCCCCCCCTCCCCCTCTCCCTCCCCCCTCTCCCTTCCCCCCTCTACAGGGTCATTAATATATCACATGAACAGCTAAGTTGCCATTGTACTACCCTGGGCCACACCCAAAATTACTTCTACATGTGACAGTGACTCTCCATCCAAGATAACGTGCTGCATCCTCCCTGTCAAAATATCCTCAATCTAGCCTCACATTTGTGTTGATGCATCACAGGATCATACAACAGACAATAAGCGTATATGTGGTACCGAGTCAAAATCTTATCAGAAACTAAGAAGTATCGCATCTATCTGACTGCCTTGATCCAAAGCTTTCAGTATGTCATGTGAGAAAGGATATTGGGCACTAGTTTTATGGACTGTTTCTACTACCCTTCTTGTAAACAGCTGTAACCTGTGCTTTCTTACAACTACTGGGCTCAGTTTTTTGTTCAAGGGATCTGTGATAGATTATAGTTAGAAGAGACATTAACTAAGCCACAAATTCAGTATAAAATATGATAGGGATTCTGTCGGGCCCTGGAACTTTGTTCAGTTTTAACGATGCCAGCTGTTTCTCAACACCACTGACACTAACATGTATGTCACTCATCTTTTCAGTGTAATGAATGTTAAATCGGAGCAATTCCTCTGGGTTTTTGTTTGTAAAGGAAATTGGAAAACAGAGTTAAGCATTTCAGCTTTTGCATTGCTTCCCTCCGTCTCAGTTCCTGTCCCATCCCCCAGTTACTCGACACTAACTTTGGTGCCTTTAACAGCCTTTACATATGACCAGAAGTTCTTTAGGTTTCTTGAAAGATCATTTGAAAATATTCTGTTACAGCAGTCTTGAAAGGCTTCAGACATTGATCTTGTGACAGCGAAACGGGTTTTAGTCAGCATCTCTCTCTGTACCAGTGCTACTCTGTTTTACATCTATTGTGTAGTAGTCTCTGTTTCTTTAGAAGGCTTTTTTACAGTGACTGTTTACCATGGAGGATCCCTCCCATTATAAATTGTTCTACTGGTTACATATCTATCCAATGCATTGTCAACTATTCTTTTAAACTGGAGCCATAGTTCTCTACCTGCTCTTGCCCTGTACTGAAAGTTTTGAGTTCCTCATTAAGATACAACATGAACTCTTTTTTATCTACTTTATGGAACATACATACATTTCTACTTGTTTTAGTTGTCCTTTGTACTTTGGCAATCACTGTTGCCGCTGCCGCATCATGGTCTCTGATAGCAGTTTCATTGTGTACATCCGAGAAGAAGTCAGGTGTGTTTGTTGCTATTAGATCCAATATATTTGCATTATGAATGGGGTTCCGCACTATCTGTTCTAGGTAGTTTTCTGAAAAGGCAAAGTTTTCGGTTACGAGATGAGTCTGGTGGTTGATAGAAGGGTCCTGTTACCATTTTATGCTCACCCCTGATACTGAGACTTGCCCAAATACTCTCACATGCAACTTCAATTTCTGTGCTGGTCAGTTTGAGTTTCTGTGACAAATATGCCATATCCATTTCCCATTAGCTTATCCTTTCAATATTCACTTAAATTTTCCTCAAGAAACCCACTACTATCAGTTTCAGGTTTCAACCAGCTTTCTATACCTAGTATTATGAGAGCTTGACTGCTGTTGTGAAGCGCTCCAAATTCTGGTATTTTGTTGCTAATGTTACTGCAGTTAACTACTGGGATTTTAATACTCTCATCAGGGGGGGGGGGGGGGGGGGGGGGTGCACACTCTTTTGGATCTTACACCTATGCTCCTGGGTCTCTTACAGTTATTGTTATCTGGACTGGATGGAGAGTCGCCTAATCTAAAAAACCCTTGTGTGTACCCCACACACTGTCAGCTACATGGATAGCAGCCTCTGATGTGTAGTGCACACTTGACCCATTTAGGGGGACCCTACACTTCTCAGCCCTATGGCACAAATCCAGGAAGTATCATGCTAGCTTCTTACAGAATGTTCAGAGTGTCTGGTTCTGTCCTTCCACTTGACTCAGAACCACGGGGCCACAATCAGTTCTGAAGAGAATGCTGCAAGTTGTGAACTTTGTTCAAACTCCTTGTACAAGGCTGGTCATCTCAATCTTCTCTGCCAGGCACTGGAATGACCCAAGTATGACCTTGGAGCCCAGACAACAGGCTTAGTTTTTCCAACACACACCACAGTCGGCAGTTGGTTTCACTCTGTTCTCTTAATGCTTGCTGGAATAGCCTCTTCAATATGTTGAGTGAGGTCCCCAGACACATGCAGTGCGTTCACCTGGTGTTCTGTCCTGTTCCTTGCTGCAATTTCCCTAAGGGATACCATTATTCATCATACATTTGAACTGGCCATGTTTAATAGACCCTTACCCTTTTGTATTTGCCTCCTCTTGACATAGAACAAAACTTCTGCTCTCCTTTTTGGTTTGTGGTCAGTGACTTATCTGTTCTGTTCGATTTCAGTTAGAGTCTGAGGCTCTTCAGCTTTTTTACAGTGTCTCAGTTCCCTATTGTGCTTCTGATCTGATGGAGCTTGGTGAAATTTACTGGTCCTGTAGAGAAGGTAGTAATAGCATCTCTGTCTGTCAAGGTTCCAATGTGCAGCTTGAATCTGTTGTTGAAAGCTCTTGGATTACTGTGTTCTTTATATCCATTGCACTGGTTCCAGCTTTAGTTCATGAAACTGTTTTCTATGTTACTTTCATCATGGTAAATTGCAATTTTATTTTCACTTCATCTTTGCTACTTTCTTCAGATATGTGATGTCAACCTTTTCAAAAATGACTTTTGGATTCTCCTTTTTTAACTAGTGATAGTTCTTTGATGTGTGTTGTCTGTGCCTTTTGCACTTTCACAGTACTACAATAGCCACCTTGATTTTTGCTGTAAAGTGTTTCTCTTCTTCATACTTAGCAAAAATTTGTTTTGAGTGCCAGTCCTCTAATTACAAAGAGAAACTGAACACACACACACACACACACACACACACACACACACACACACACACACACAATGCAGTCAGTAAACTCCAAAGACTTTGGCTGAACATTTTCTAGTTGTCAGTATCATTTGAAGCTGCATTTGGAGTTCTTGGGAAACAAATGTGCCCTATCAGCAGTTAATCAGGAATCAAAACCATGTACAAGCAAGACACAAGAATCATAAACAATAATCATTAGCAATCATTTCACTTAGCAGTTTAGAAGAGTCTTCATATGCCCACATGGAACAGTGTCACTTTGGTAATATTTGTGTAGCATTGAAATGCTGTTTAACATGCACTTCTTTTTTTTTTCTCTATCTTCAGTACACAGGTTTAGGATGGTGTACACTGATCATAACTTTCATGTTTCCTCAGGCCTGGCAATTCTTTTCATTAAATACAAAAATTTTGTTTCCCACTGTTGACTATGAAGTCCCTTTTAAGTTAAGATTCGTCTATCAGAGGCAATTCAGAACCTATAATTTGTAAGGTATGTATATTGTATCATAGTTCTATGTTTTGTGTAGGTAACTGATGAGTTTGTGTTGTTGTTGTTGTTGTTGTTAATGTTGATGTTGATAATTGTGGTAGTGCTGATAATGTACTCCCATGGTTCACTAAATTTTGTCCTTATCTGACAATGGATGCTTTCACTCCAAGAGATAAGACACTTAACCTGTTTATACCAATGCTGAAAACTATTTTTACCATCAGAATTCACCATCTCCAGGTTAGCAGCCATTCCACTAACAGGCTTTAGAGATATCAGCTATGGAGAAGGCTGTCACTTCTGTAAAACGATGTATGGAAGAAAAAAAAAATTAGAAACCTCAAAGAGTTCATATTTCGTTATCGTATTTGTACTAACTTACGACCATATCTTATATTTTTGGTATTGGACTACAAAGTTGTGGGTACACACATAATACTCCATCACTTCCCTGAGATAAAGTACCACTGCAAACTTGAAATTTAATAGTTTTTTGGAGTGCAAACAGCACCTATAATTTAGAATTATTCAGTTTGAGTTTCCTCACTGCGTGACTTCCATGTTGAATAATTCCTAGTGCAGTAATTCCACATTTATATAAATACGGGTGTATTCTCAGTAATTAGTTATAGTTTAGGTAACACTTTGAGTTGTACTAGTTAATATTATTTTCATGCAGTACATCTGATAGAATTAATTAAAAACTCCAGATTATCACACTCATGTCATCCCTTACTGTCTATTTTCTCAGAGACTTCAGATAGTATTAGAATGCGTTTTGTGATCCCTCAGGCATCATGGAAATTTCAGTACAGTTAGTATTCACTTCACACTAATATTCCTTGAAGGAAGTTGTATAACAGAGGATAATATAAAAACATCAAAGCCTCTGGATTAAAAGATTAAAACATAGCACCTTGCTCTCTCACAAATTGTTAAAGAATTTAAATTTATGTGCAGCTCATAGCTTTTTTTATACTCTTCTAGAATATAGCTTCAATTAAATGAAGCAAGGCTAACCCATGTAGAGAAGAGGTATTGAGCAGAGGATGAACAGGTGAAGGTGTTGCTAACTATAGCTCATCATCAGACTTGCATTTTTCATAGTATATTGTGATGTTGAAATAATAACTGTGTAGTTCAGAAAAAAAATCTGTTTCTAGATTGCTAGGGTGTCTGGATCACGTTTCTTTATTTTTTGAATTGGGTCTCAGTCTAAAAGTATAGTATTGATAGAAAATAATTAAGGCATCACAAGCAAAACAATACACTGAATGAAGCATTAGATAATGTGAGAGTAACTGTAGTATCAATATATGGAAAACATGCCACAGTTAAATTGAAATTTAAAAGCCTGAAAATTCATTTCTATTGCATGTAATTAGAAACAAGAATTCTGTTAATGCAGATTATTTTGTCTGTTGAAACAACAAATTACTGTAACCAGTCACATTTATTATATTTTCCATTATGTGTTTTGGAGGATTATATCTCCATCAGGCGCATTTAATTCAGTTGAGAAGGCATGGATGAGTAGTACAGTAAGTAAGACCTTTGGATGACTTAGCTGTGTCTTTCAGTGACCACAGACCACTTTTCGAGCTGTTTTTACATCACATGCGCTAACTATGAAATGAACTAAGCGGAGATGGTGTTTAAAGGCTCTTGTGTCATCTTTTCTTAGTTCTTTTTGTAAAAAGTGCATGTGATGTAAATATGATAAAAAGCAGCTTATGGCCACAGCAACACAGTACTACAAGTTACACAAAATTCTTTCTTAATTTATATAAATGCATCTGGTGATAGAAACATACTCTCCTGAAATTGAGAAAATATAATAAACGTAACTGGGTTACAGTAATTTGTTGTTTCAATTGACTTTCACAATAGTCTTAGTAAAGACTAACCTAAAATGTTCACGTTTAAAGACAAATTACTTGTGTTACAAGAAGTATAATAGCAAGAACTTCCAGTCATATATTTTGTAATAAAAATAATCTGACTAAATTTGAACATCATTCTAGAACATAAAGTTCTCTCTCAAAACTATAAAATGATGAGTAGCCCCATGTTATTATTACAGTTCATATGCAACCTATCTAGCGAAGATAATTCCTCCCTCAGACACACAACAGACAAACAGTTGCTGATCTTAACAACAAACAAGAAAGAAGAGAGGCAATAGAGAGAAAAGGATCATCTCTCAAGTTAGCTCTTTTTGGTGTTTGGTGCAAAGTTGTTTTTTCCACCTGTGAATTTTTATTTTATTCAGTAGAAGAAATCAAATGGTAAAATACAGCATTAGCAAACCACTAGACAGTAATTTTGCTGTTGTGCTTCTACTTGCTGATGTCTGAATGTAGGATTTTCACACATTGCGTGAGATATATCTCGTACTTTTACTAAGTCTATTACTTTTTTTAAATTTCCAGAGTGTGGAGGGTGAGAACCATGAGAAAGCAGTAGAATTGCTTAAGCAAGCACAGGGCTCTGTGAAACTGGTTGTGAGGTACACACCAAAGGTACTGGAAGAGATGGAGATGCGTTTTGATAAGCAGAGAGCAGCACGTCGGCGTCAGTTCCAGTAAATGTACACATTGATTTAAGTATAAGAGAACAAATTAAAATGCTTTTTTTGTTTGATATGGCAATCAGTTTCAAGCATTGATAAATTCGTACTGAATGTTTCAACCTCTTTCTGGGAACCAGGGTAGCTTCAGTACAACAGCGAGTATTAATACTAATTAAATTATAGAAAAAGAAAAATTAGTCCTTGCATGAAGAGACTGTGTTATGTACAAAAGCCTGATACCAAAACTTTTGCCATGAACTTCACATCCTAAACATGTATTATTACTCTTTTTTATTTGTGATAATCTCACAGTGGATGAAGATCAAGAGGTCATTTATTAGCTGTGACTGAGTGTACATGATTTAAGTGTATACACATGCTTATTAAAAATTTATGGTTTGATTACATGAAGCCACATTAAAAATCACTGTTCAAATTAAGATAATTGTTCCAATATTAGCAGCAGAATGATTTAGTATTTATAAATGTTTAGGTCAATTAATAGAAGACAGTTATAAAAGCTGTAGCCCCAGGTGTAGCCATTATTCAGTTTATACATATTCAAGCTATTTTCTAGGCAGCCATTCCTCAGTATTACTGTTTTGCACAATGAATGCGTGGTAACTTCTTTATGTTAGCTGTGCTTCAGTTGGCACTATATAGTTATTTAATTTGTAATTGATACTTGTAAACAGAAAGTCATTTAATATTGGTGCAAGATCTCATTCTTTGCTGCCTCATATTTTCCAGAAGATAGGTTATGCCACTTACACTGAAAATGAACCATATCATGATTTCAGTATATATACTAAGATGGTATCTGTTCTTTCGGACATGTCTGAGAGAACAGATACCTTGACCATCTTCTTCTTCTGTGCGAATGCACAAACAGTGCCCAAACTCTTACGGGAATCGGCAACGCACCGCGAGTAATGAGTATAATGGGCGGGGGCACTACGAATGTAGTGCAGGACAATACGTTGAGAATGTGGGTTTCGCGGGAGGCGTGCCAGAGATAAATCCCTGCAGTTGCGCACTATCCTCTGTGTCCTCGGTGGCTCAGATGGATAGAGCATCTGCCATGTAAGCAGGAGATCCCGTGTTCAAGTCCCGGTCGGGGCACATATTTTCATCTGACCCCGTTGGCGTATGTAAGCAGCTAAGGGTGTTCATTGCATTGTAATTTCATGATTTCAGTATTTTTTAAATGTGTTCAGTTATACATTTTCAGTAGGAGCAGACGACGACGACGATGATGATGATGATGATGATGATCATCATCATCATCATCATCATCATCATCATCATCCATGGAATGGCTACAAATTCCTGGATATGTTTAATTTCCATTCAGCTATCTGATTCTTATTTTATTTTTAGCAGTCAACCCATTTCATTTCAGACTGTTAAGATCTTTGTGCAATTCAGTATTTTGCATTTTTAAATATTCATTCATAATGACATTTGTTCCATATTTGAGACAGACATTCTCGCAATTTTGCCAAATTAGTTTCTATGCTTGTTGAACAGCTGGAAGATAATGTAGCTGTAAGTGGGCACAGATCATGTTGCACACATCTGTGCATAATAGAGTATTACTGTTTTTACAAGATATTAATACTGTTTTTTAAATGTTTTGTTACCTATAACTGTTAAAATATCTATAAAAGTTTTCTTTGTAAACTTATTTAAGTGTTGTGCTTTCATCTAAAAAAGAATGGTCTTTGTCCGAAAAAAAAAACATTGTCTACAGTATTTAATTTGTCTAAAGGAAGCTTGCCCTTTTTTTACTGCTGGGCCTGTACTTGCCATGTATATTTCTCATGTAAGTATAGTTGTGTTCTAGTCCTTAAACCATATAAGTAAATGTTTTCTCTTTATAGAAAAGCTGGTGTATGTTAATAAAGAGTGGAAATTTATTAATGTGAATACTATACTTAATGTTACAGTTGTCTTCTACAGGTTTTGTTTAGTACAAAGAACTTGTAGCAATAGAGAAACCTACAAGAGAATCTCGATCAACCTCCTTGTAATCAGCACTTCCTTTGATTCTCTATGATGGAAGTACTGGATTGTTGTAATGTAGAAATCATCAATGTTAAAATGTTATGAATCTCTCTCTCTCTCTCTCTCTCTCTCTCTCTCTCTCTCTCTCTCTCTCTCTCTACCCCCCCCCATCCATCTCCCCTCCCCGCCTCTCTCCCTCCCTCCTCCCTCTCCCCCCTCTCCCCCTCATCCTCCATCTCCCCTTCCCCTCCCCGCCTCTCTCCCTCCCTCCCCCTCTCCCACTCCCCCCTCTCCCACTCCCCCCTCTCCCACTCCCCCCTCTCCCACTCCCCCCTCTCCCACTCCCCCCTCTCCCACTCCCCCCTCTCCCACTCCCCCCTCTCCCACTCCCCCCTCTCCCACTCCCCCCTCTCCCACTCCCCCCTCTCCCACTCCCCTCTCTCCCACTCCCCCTCTCCCTCCCCCCTCTCCCTCCCCCTCTCTCCCTCCCCCTCTCCCCCTCTCCCTCCCCCCTCTCCCCCTCCCCCTCCCCCCTCTCCCCCTCCCCCCTCTCCCTCCCCCTCTCTCCCCCTCCCCCCTCTCTCCCTAACGCGCGCGCACACGCACACACACACACACACACACACACACACACACACACAAACATTCAGAGAGAGAGAGAGAGAGATCGCGCGTTGGTAAGCCTCGTTAATGGTATTCACAGTACTTAACCCATTATTGCCTTTACACCACATATTTTACAATCAGAACTAATTTCAACAATGTTGGGTATTTCTTATAAAATAGAAGTGACATGAGGAATATAATTTCTGGAGAAAATGTGTTCTGTAAGACAAATGCAGTTTCAACGTGTTTTTCTATGGTACATACAATTTTGTATCTGTTCAACTGGCATGTAAGGTTGAATGTGAATGCTCACTATATATAACTGAGAAATGTCTTTAATAAAAAAAAGTAAATAAAAATGTCATTGTATTTTATTGTAAATTACTTTGTTCTGATTTTATGACCTTTTTAAGGTTTATTTTGTTAATGTAGGTAATGTGGGGAAAATAAGAAAATAAGATTTGATTTTGCGAAATCGGACTATGTAATCTGTTTGAAAGTCACCTTTCACTAAGAAGTGTCTTGATATCATTTGCTACATCTATGATAGTTAACCAGTTTATACTTCAATGAGTCATCATCAGAACTAAAAAACCCAGGAAATTACAAAAATACAAAATTATTATTAAATACAGTTACAAAATGCAATATAAAGAGAGAGAAATAAAAACATACCTTGTGGCTACATATGAAAGTATACAAAAGCTAGCATCTAGTGCTAATCACACTTAAGTAAATAGGACACTCGTGCATCATATTTTGAAAGTGGAACAGTTTTATTCACAGAGGAGCTCCATTTTTCCTCATGCTAGATTCATTTTCTTTTTCTAATTAACACACTTCTTAATTGCTCTAGTGAAAAATATGTTCATCCTTTTTTATTGAAAAAGTAATAAAGAAGCTCCTTTAGTCAAGTTTCTTCAAGTACTCTACATTCTGGTTAATCATATATGAGAAAAAATGAAAAATCTGCAAGAAGTACAATTTAAAAAATATATAAGCCAAGCATACTCATGCACCCTCTGTGAACACAGCTGTTCCATTTCTGACATAAAACTCTTTAACAGGCTTGGCAGTAGATTTCAAGTGAGCAATATGAGCACTAGGTGGTGCCTTGTCACGTAACTTTCATAACAAGATATTGGGTACATTTTTATTTTCTCCTTATCTTGCATTTGGTGGAATGAACCATTCTGAACATCATGATAGATAGTTGAAGTGCTGGTTATTTTTAACCCACCAGGGTAGCTGAGACTGCTAATGCACTGCTTTGATTTGATTTTAAGAGGGAAGCTAAAACAGCTTAGGTCTAACCCGCCACTGCCCATACTGAAACTGAGTTTATTGTGCGGTATCGCTCCCTGTGTATCTAGTAAAGCCAATTGATGCCCTCTTCTAGTTTTTTGTTAGACACAATTTCTTCAGGTCTAGTTGTCCCAAAGATTCTGTATCTTTTACTCTACAATGGCATGCTTCCAAAGATTAGGTGTGATGCAGTTTCTTCACCCTCATCACGGATCCTGCATTTAGGGTCTCTTATGGTATACCTGTTATAACGTCAAGTTGAACACATATTTCAAAACGACACAACACATGTAAGTCACTGTGCAAGTTGACAAAGCAAGACATGTTAACACGGTAACATTCAAATGAGCACTGCGCAAGTCTAGCGGCCACTGGCTGGCTGGCCACTGAGGTGGCGCGGTTGCTGCATGGCTGGCAGACAGCGCCGCATTAGAGGATGCGTGTAATTGCGTGGTGGCACTTTGAATGATCGGCGAGTCACAACACTTTCCGCCTTTGAAATTTTTGCACTGGTCTTGATGGAGGTGGCCTGTAGCTTGCTAATGTCCATAGGCATTGTTTGACTGGCCGTAAAGTCTCGAGGAGGAGGCTTCCTGTAAGGACGGAAGTGTCCCCGATGATAACGTGTCGAGATGACAGGAGACGTAGGGGTCGAATCTGCTGGGGCCCCGTGCACCAATCTGCCCGTTGCGGCAAGTCCGGTTGATATAACAGGAGACATGGGCGATGTGTCGGCATCCGTAGGGGGGGAGGCGAGTAGAGTTGCTCCGACAGATGATGGTCATCTGGTTCCTGCATGGGCACGTCTCCTGGTGGCGTCCGTTCTTGTACTGGCACCGAGATGACGGTGAGAGGGCTGCATTGTGAGTAATGAGAGATGCCAAGATTCCGAGCGTCAGGTAGAGCCGAAGGTGGTGTAGCGGCATTCGGAACAGGCGTTGCTGGCACACGAGGCTGAAGCTGGTCTGAATGATGCACTGCAACACCCGTGTCCGTCTGGATTTCATACAAGCGTCGGCCACGGTGTCGTAAGATGCGGCCTGGACTCCATTTTGGCCACCTGCCATATCCCCGTACCCATAGAAGGTCGTCGGCGGTGAACCGGTCAAGCGAAAGCACCTGCAGCTGTGAGGTGGAAGGCCGCAGAAGATGAAGTAGCGTGCGGGGCTGTCGGCCATGTAAGAGCTGAGTCGGGCTGTGGTCGCCCATGGGGGCGAAACGGTAAGAAGCCAGAAATTGGAGAAGCGCATCATCAGCAGCAGAAGACCTGTCATTCAGCCTCACCGTTTGATTGTGGATGGAACGGAGGGGCCGTGACATGCATGATGCCGTGATGAGCACAAAAATCCGCAAATTCGGAAGAGGCAAATTGCGGACCATTATCAGTAACAAAAGTAGAGGGAAGGCCTTCCAAAGAAAAAATGCGGGCGAGAGCATTCCTGGTCACCACGGTGGTAGGCGACGTGGAACAGACAATGAAAGGAAAGTTAGAGTAGGTGTCAATTACGAGTAGCCAATAAGTACCTAAAAAAGGTCCCGCGAAGTCAGCATGAATGCACTCCCAGGGCATCTCACGCGAAGGCCACAGTGACAAAGATGAGTTCGAGGCGGCGGCCTGTGACACACAAGGGCCACAGGCAGCAATCATTAAGTATGATTTCTCTGGATATAGGTACTGGGTGCCCTCTGCAATCCTGGGCCACAAAACAAAGATCGGGGTTGTAATCTCTTCGCCAAGCGGCCAATATGAAAGTTCCCAAAACCTTGGCATCATAAACCAGGTACAGATTTTGATTTTCAGTCCAGTCATTGAGTGCAATACCACACTCATTGTCATGTGCATAGTTCCAGTGACCATGGTGACTATTAAAATCTGCAGCATAAATTGATGGTGGACAGTAACTGACAGAACATCCAGTGGCCATGGCACATTGATGGCTCGTAAATGCTATATATAATGGTCTCCTCCACTGCTGTAGAGATAAAATGGATCTTGTTTCCTGAGTTTGTCGAAATGAGACATGCATGCTCAATATTGCTCCTTACATACATGGCAACACCATAGACACTGTGATATGTAACACCCATAAGATTGTAGCCATGGATCCTACCTCTTTTTACGCAGGTCTTCCGTTGTTGGAGCATGTGTTTCCTGGATTAGAACTATGTCAGCATCATTATCTACAAGGAGTTTAGATAAGTACTCACTTTTAGCTCAGCTAATACCTTCTATGTGTAAATGGCATACTCGGATTGAAGGGCCAAGTCTTTTACTCAGTTGGTCCTGAAAAGGTCCATTTTGTAAAGCTTTTTGCTTTTGATTTGTCTGCATGTACTGGTGAAGGACATGGTTCAGTTGCTCCAGTCCAGGATGATACCGGGTGATGGGGCCATTCCTTTGCAGCTGGTTCTTATAGGTTGCAGGAGGATTAGGAAATGTGAGAATGTGGTGCAGGAAGCTGTTTGCAGACTAGGTTTGGGAGCTTGTACCTTTCTGTGAAGGACTTTATAAGTCCTTCAGTGAACTGGGCAAGGGAATTCTCGTTACTGCAGCTAAGCTGTCCATGGGTGGCCAAGCTAAGTTGGAGCCTCTTGACACCCCAAACCCCTTGTCTAGTTCATTAATGATATGAACCAGAGCCAGGACACCAAATCCTCATTTCTCCACTGTCACACTACCTTAACTCCTACCCATTTCATATAGTCCTCTGCAGCTCAACGTGCCACCGCATTCACTTCCACCCCACTGATGGCTCCATCCATGCCTCTGTCCAGATGAAGCCCACAGACCATTAACGGTACCTGCATTTTAGCAGTTTCATTCCTTCCACACCAAAAATCATTCCCATTGAGCCTGCCCAACTGTGAACAGCATATCTGCAATGATGACAGTTCCCCTGCCCAATATGGGGAAAGACTCTTGAATGTATTCACTGACTGGCACTATTCCTCAAAAAAGTGTTCAAACAATTTTCTGTACTGTATTGTCACAAACCCCTAAGCAATCCTCGACCCTCTTTCTGACCCATCAGCTGCTGCTCTCAAACCCTTCCTCTCGTACACATAAGAAAATGGCTGACATACTTGTCTATTACTTCTCCAACTGGGAACTGTACAGACTGAATTTACTAGAAAAATAACTTAGGCAACTGATGTTCTCGGCACAGAGTTTATAATAATAAAAGTGTCTTCTCTCAGAACATGAATTATGTGTCTAATTGCAAGTCAGACTAATTACACTTCCACTGTTAAAAGCAGTTGCATTAGTACAGCTGTCCTGACTCGCAGTGTTGTGTCTGTGACAATTAGGAGTATGTCCTTCCATTCTGGTGCCTTTTGTCCAGCTAGTGCTGCATTGGGACAGGTATGGTACTTTCCAATTTTGCAGAGAGCTGACCATGACCATCTATAGGCTTTTATTATGATGGAATCACCACTCCCAAAGGCTTCTGTTGCATTTAGTGTAATTACATATTCAAATGTGACATTGATTTACGAAATATATGCACATCATGTATCTGACCACTATGCCACCCAGACACAGTGGTCATGATAGTCACTCAGAATACCATAGCACACCTTCCATCAGACCCAAATTCTCAACTTGCATAAATTATGATGGAGACAGCCAATGATCACTTCAGTGCAGATGCACACCAAGCTCAAACTCTTATGGGAATCAGTGAGATGCCACAAGTAATGAGGCTAATGAGCAGAGGCACTACATCAGTAGTGGTTGTTGTAAGTTGAGAAACTGGGTTTGGTGGGAGGCGTACAAGGGTAGTCATTTCAGTTGATGTGACCACTGTGTCTGAATGGTGTAGTGGTCAACATATCTTCCTGGTAAACAGGAGACCCATGTTCAAATCCTGGTCTGGCACAAATTTTCATCTTGCCCCATTGATATAAATCAGTGCCCATTGGCAATTTAATCCCTTCGTCCAACAGAACAGACTCCACATGAATCAGAATGCTGATATGGTTACTAATGTTCTACAGGGCATCTAGGTCTTCATTCCCCAAGTCTTATATGTACCAAATATTGTCAGTTTTGAGAATAATTATCTCTTATTATCCAAGCAGTGCTGCTGTTTTCAAGGGAATTCCATGATTTGTTTCATATAGAAAGGTGTATGCTGCTGCCATAAACACTGCAGAACCAAACAACACGGACCGGATTCCCACCGGTCAACATACGAAACTATGGTCGTCTATGCGACTTAAACACGCAACTCATGAAGACACACAACCCCGAAACCTACCACTCAAAACTTTCTGGAGACCACGCCGCACTGTACGTGGCAAACAGAACACACTACACAAACCTCGTTAGCTTCCTCAAAGCTAACGGAATCGAGCACATCACGTACAGGACCCCAGATGAGAAGACACAACAGTACGTGATAAAAGGCATTTACATTACAACACCAAACGACACTGTCAAAGAGGAGCTTTGTGCACTTGGCTGGGACTGCGTGAGTTCCAGCCAAATGCACGGGTTCCAAACATGTCAACCACAGCCAAACTGCATGGTTGAGCTGGCCAACATGGCTGCCTCACGCGACACTCTGAAGCTGAAACTGCTGCTTCATATGGTCATGACGGTTGAATTATATGAACCACCGCGCGTTCCCCAACAATGCTACCACTGCCAGAACTTTTCGCACATGGGCCGACGCTGTGGCATGGCGCCGCACTGCAAAAAATGCGATGGCAGCCACATGGCACAACACTGCAAACTCAGACCCACGAAAGTGCGGCCACTGTGGCGAAGCCCATGTGGCCAACTACAGGAGGTGCACAGCATACCTCGAGGCTCTGTGGCAGAAAAGCAACAGAAACACCACCGCTATTACCCGCACAGCTCTAAGCCCCCCCCCCCTCCCCTTCCCCGTGACCGGTAATGAGTGGAGTCTCCTTTGCTGGCATAGTTAGTGGAAGGGGACGGGCCGAGTACGCGCAGAGCCCGGCAAACACAGCCAACACATCCCCAACAACGCAAAAAACTGCACCCGCACCGGAAACCACCACACAACCAACCCTAAACAACACAGTGCCAGCGCCTGATACCACTGACGCTGACACAAACACGAGAAGACAGAAAACGCATCTACACAGCGAAACCCGAGACCCCAGTGTAGGAGGAGGAAAAGAAACAAAAATCCCAGGAATAACACGGGCTCACCAGAACAACCACACCAACACAAGGGAATACAACCCGGACAGACAGACCAGCACACCCACGACACACCCACTCATCTCAAATGCAACACAGGTGCCAATTACAGCTACACAACCAAGCAATACCCAAGCGAGCCCATATCCAGCACCAAGACGTTTACCAGCGGCTGCCAACACAGCACCAAACTCACAGGCTGACACAAACAGTACCTTCACCAACATTGGGAGAATATTGGAAACTATATTCCCCCAAAACCCGATCGTCGGCTACAACGTAAGAGCGATCCCGATCATCAGTACACTCATCTCACAGCTTATGTCAGCCCAACCGGGCCAGCATATGACTCACATATTAAACACTGTAACAATGCTCTTTACTACCTCCAATGGCTAACACACCACCACCGCTCCCTCACGCTAACAACCAAATACTATCACAGATCCTGTTCTGGAATGCAGACGGGATCGAAAACAAAAGAGCCAAACTGGCGGTGCTAATGGAGTGGAGGGGTATCCCCATCGCTCTCATAAATGAAACTAAACTCAAACCGCACAACAACTTAAACTTCACCGGCCATTGCGTCTATCATACCGACCGAATGGATGGCAGCGGTGGTGGCAGAACGGCCATCATTATACACAGAAACATAGAGCACACAAACATTGAGCTCCCTGTACTTGAAAAACTAGAGGCTACGGCCGTCAGGGTCAAGTTCGACGGAGCTTACACAGTGCTGATATCAGTCTACAACACACCTAGGAACATCGGCACACGAGATATCAGCTCACTACTCAACATAGCACCGCGAGTAATCGCCGCTGGTGATATAAACACCAAGCACCCCAACTGGAATTCATGTATACGAAACGCCAACGGCAAAAAACTATACAAACATGCACTAGATAGAAACTACATCACACTTGCTCTGGTTGAACCGACTTATATTCCATCACACTTGCACTGGTTGAACCGACTTATATTCCTTAACAATGGAGTCATAGGGCAGACGTGCTGGACATGGCCCTCATCAAGGGCATAACAGTAACTCTCAACCTTGAGGTTGTGAACGTACTGCCCACAAACCACACGCCTGTAATACTGCACACGGAAGAAAACTGCAGAAAAACGAACCACGCAGGATACTGAACTACAAGCGCGCGAATTGGACTCTGTTCAAGGAAACGCTTGATAGTCGTATTCTTGAAACTCACTAGATTACACAAACAGAACAAATCGATGCGGCTGTTGTAGCTCTCACCACTGCTGTCCAAGACGCAATGGCTGACGCCATACCTATTCGTCCACCACAACATCATTCAGCGGCACTGTCTCAGCAGATACTGAACACTATCTCATTGAGAAAGCATCTCAGGAGACATTGGCAGAGGACCCGGCACCCACTGTATAAACGGCATGTTAACAGGCTCCAGGGAATCATACGGGAAAAAATACGTATATTTAAGAACACAGGGTGGGATCAAAAACTCGCTGGGATGGATACCACACGTCCTGGAGTGTGGCAACTAGCCCGACACTTCACCAGGGAAAAACACTACACCCCAACACTACAGGGACCGGACGGCCCCGCCTACTCCGCGGAGGAGAAGGCGGGGCTCATGGCCACTACACTACCAATGTCTTTCACACCGAACCTGGCTCCTTCCGACCCAGCGTTCACACTTGAAACTGACCAGGTGGTTACACAGCTTGTAGCCCAGCCAGTGCGCACCGAAATCAGAGGCACAACAACAAATGAAATCACATGGGCTATTATGCACTCCACCGCTAGGAAAGCCCCTGGTCATGATGGTATTCAGAACCGCGTTCTCCAGGAACTCACGGTCAAAGCCATAGAATATCTCACCTACATTACAAATGCCATCCTCAAACACCAACACTTCCCTGCCTGTTGGAAGGCGGCCAAAGTCCTGATGTTCAGAAGCCAGGGGAAGACCACTTCCTCCCACAAAATTATGTTCTGTATTTTATGGAGGTGGTCCACACACGTGGACCACCTCCATAAAATACAGAACAAGGTATTACGTATCATAAGCAATGCTCCCCGATACGCACGGACAGCGGACCTTCACCGAGAATACCGACTGGAGACTCTCCAGGAGGTATTCAGAAAACTTGCCACACAACTGTACAAGAAATCAAGTCACTCGAACAATCCTCACATCCTACACCTGGGCAACTACGATCACAACCATAGATGGAAACACAAGCGACCAAAGACACCCCTTAGGGACTAACCACCTATAGTAACTTCGTAACTACAGAAACGACACAATGAGGCGAGCCCTTGCATTTCAGCCACTGACTAGCTTGCTAGCTGAGCCTCTGCCAAGAGAACTGGCAATCGCAGGGAAGCCATACACGACTCACAAACAAACCCCCAACACATATCACACTGCCAGTTACTTCAGGACCATCGAACTGACAAACCTACAATGACATGGCTATGTTACAGGAGCAGCAGCAGCAGCAGCAGCAGCTGGCCCAGGAGACATCGTTGGCCCAGCAGCAGCAGCGCTCACCTCCTCGACGGGACTGATCATTCCATGACAATCTGGCATTGCTTCTATGGTACTGATGCATGATACCCAACCGCTAACATAACCTCACCTTGCACGATCTGTCACAGATAGCAAGAAACCGCTACTGCCCGTACTACCCAACCTGACACTGTCGCAGAGGTTTTTTTTGCCTTGGCACTTTTTTCCCTCTGCCCGTCAAACCGCTCTTCTTTCAAGCTTGACTCTGTCGAGCTTTTTCGACCACTTCTATCACCCAGATGCGCCCATACTAATGGGTAACCCTACCCAGACGTATGGATAACATCGCAGTTCCTCGCTCCTGCGATCTCCTTGATTCTAAATACTAACAATGCAGAGGTAACAGTAGACCTTTCTAGTAGGTCACCATGCTTGTGCGAGCGTGGAGGGGCTCACACCTTTTTTTTAAAAAAATAAAAGCCATAAACATTGCTGGACATAGATCTTTAGTACTTCACAAACCTCAAATCACTTCCTACTCGGGTGCACCATGTAAAGAGTTGAAACAAGTAAGTCACTAAGGCATGGTCTTGACTGAAAGATGCCAAATCCTTCAAATGAATGGTTGCCAGTATTGTTGCAGTCATGTGATACACATTTTTATGGAGAACAGTTACATTCCCAAATAACATTCCAGATCTTTCCATATGAACGGTATACAGTAGTAAAACTGGGTGTTATTTAACATTAACTACATGTATTATCAGTGAGCATTTTGTTACAACAATGTAAAATACATGGCCTTTAATAAAATTCTACTATGTGTCAGCATTTGGCATGCTGTTATCATTATACCTCTAAAAAAATTCTGAATTTAATATTTATACCACAAACAACTTCCAGCAAACCTACCACAGCTACTATGCCAGCTTTGAAATGAAGAGCTGACATAGGCTGTCAGCATATTGCATCTGTTTATAAATATTGCACCTGGATCGTGCAGCAAACATTAGTATTTCACCCAGGTCAGTTCTGATTGCAGTAAGTACAACTAAGAAAAACTGTCAATACAAAGCAGTCAGTAACTTGATTGCATTTCTTTAATGTAATACCTAGTCATATCTCTGACCAAAAAATAACAATAAAAAAATTTCAGTACTTGTTCACTACAATCAAAAGAACAAATTTTCAGTTTTTGCTAATGCTGTTGTAATCAGGGACAAAGTTAAATTGGTGGAGTTCTGTTAGAATGAACAATGAAAATCATCAGAACAACACTGCAGCAGATTGCTCTTGCAAAATACAGCAGCAGTTTTACTTTCATGTGTACTTCATCCGAATACCACATACAAGAAATTAAATTTAAACTACAAACTTACGGCAAAAATGATGTGAAAGGAAGTTGGAAATTTGGTACAGAATGTCAATGGTAGAAAAAGTTTCACAAAACTGCAAAAATTCTGTAGTTGTTCTGCTTCACACTCTGAAATGTACAAGACATTTACTAAATGACAGGAACGTTAAAATTTACTGAAGAAAAGCAACAAGCTGCTGTTAAAGAGGGACGCAAAAATGTCACTGAAATCAGTGAAAGTCTGTTTCTTTCAATTTTGTTTTGTAAAGTCAGTTTTATACACTGAAGCACCAAAGAAACTGGTATAGGCATGCATATTTAAATATAGAGATATGTGAATGGGCAGAATACGGCATGCTGTTGGCAGCACTTAAATAAGACAAGTGACTGGCACAGTTATTAGATTGGTTACTGTTGCTACAATGGCAGGTTATCAAGATTTAAGTGAGTTTGAATGTGGTATAGTTGGCGCACAAGTGATGGGACACTGCATCTCTGAGGTAATGATGAAGTGGGGGATTTTCCTGTACAGCCATTTCACGAGTTTACCATGAATATCAGCAGTCCTGTAGAACATCAAATCTCCAACACCACTGCAGCCAAAAAAGATCCTGCAAGAATAGGACCAATGATGACTGAAGAGAATCATTCAACTTGACAGGGCAACCCTTCCACAAATCGCTGCAGATTTCAATGCTGTACTGTCGACAAGTGTCAGCATGTGAACCATTCAACGAGGCATCATTGATACGGGCATTCTGAGCCAAAAGTCCACTTGTGTACCCTTGATGACTGCATGACGCAAAGCCTTATGCCTTGCCTGGGCCCGTCAACACAGACATTGGACTGTTGATGACTGGGGACATGTTGCCTGGTTGGACAAGTCTTGTTTAAAATTGTATCAGATGGATGGACGTGTATGGGTATGGAGACAGCCTCATGAATCAATGGGCCCTGCATGTCTGCAGAGGACTATTGAAGCTGGTGGAGGTTCTGTAATGGTATGGGGCGGGTGCAGTTGGAGTAATATAGGACCCCTGATACGTCTAGATATGACTCTGACAGGTGATACATACATGAGCATCCTGTCTGATCACCTATATTCATTCATGTCCATTGTGCATTCCGATGGACTTTGGAAATTCCAGTAGGAAAATGCGACAACCCACATGTCCAGAATTGCTACAGAGTGGCTCCAGGAACACTCTTCTGAGTTAAAACACTTTGTCTGCCCACCAAACTCCCCAGACATGAGCAGGGCGTAAGTGAATTCGACAGAAATAAAGTGTACACAGTAACCGATGATTCCGTCGCCATTTCAAGTTTTCCAACACTTTCTGGGTGTACCGGTAACGCTAACCATAGCGCAATCATTTCGTCGTCTTTAGTAATAAATTCTCCTGCCGTGCTCCAAAAAACGGTAGGCCTATCTACAAAAGATCAAATCGTGCACCATCTGAAAGAAAAGCCTGTTATTAAGCAAAATGTGGAACCTACACAACAGAGTCCGTGTAAAATAAAGTGTGCAGATATCGTAAATAGTGTGTCTTCTTCAGTAATAGCTCAAAAAAACCAATTCGATATCCTACTACAAAACGATGGTCATTGTGAAAAACAAACTTCTGCTGCATACAATAAATTTGCTCCCAAGACCACAAAGTTAACACAGGTTCATAGTTATCAAAAAAGGTTACCGGATGTGCAAAAACAGAATATATCTACACAGCAAAAACACGTTTCAAAACCTTCTAGCCCCAAAACTGTGATGAACAAAAAAATTTGTGTGCTTGGTGACAGTCATGGACGTGGAATTTCAGCACTATTGAAAGATAAATGTAATTTAATGGTAACAGGTTTTGTGAAGCCAGGAGCGCAGTTTTGTGAGGTAAATAAACTAACAAACTCTACTGATGTATCTCACTTAAGTAATTGTGATTTTGCCGTGCTTCTAGGTGGTTCAAACGATATATATAGGAATGAAACAAAAGGGTTTGCAAAAGAAATGAAGGAATGCTTAAACAACCTATTACATACAAATGTACTCGTTGTTAACATTCCTCATCGTTATGATTTGCCTTCCTGGTCCTGTGTCAACCAAGAAATTTACATTGCAAACAAACTGATATCAGAAATATGTTCTACATTTCATAACGTAGAGATAATTGATACATACAATTTAGGAAGAAGATTTCATACAGCTCATGGACTACATTTAAATATGTTAGGAAAAGACCAAATAGTAGAAAAACTCCGAAATCATATCCTGAAGAAATCAGCCCCAAGTATCAAGATCGCCAAACAACCACAAATTACAAAATGGTTTAGGCCAAAAACAGAAGCTTTGATGGAAGCAGAACTGCGTCAACCACTCAAAACCATCTCTGCTACTGAAAATTGCGTGCAAGAAGCCACACACAAAAATAAAATCTCGGCCAATTTTTTATGGTAAATTCTGTGTCAGAAATACCTTTAGAAAAGAAATTAATTAAACCCTTAACTGAAAAGTCACAAAGTCCATCATTTCTTGTATTACACCATAATGTCCAGTCATTCAGAAATAAGATTCAAATGCTGGAAGTGTTACTTCAGTCTCAAATAAATCCAGATGTAATATGTAACACTGGCTGTCTAAAGAAGAAATTCAGTCAACCTCTATTCCAAGGTACTCATTAACAAGCTTCTATTGTAGGAATTTCTCCACACATGGCGGTACTGCTATATTTGTAAAGGACCAGATAAAATTCAGTGAGGTAGGCCTAAATGAACAGATTGCATTATCTGAAGATAAGGAATTTGAGCATTCTATGGTTAAGCTGCCTGAACTAAACTATATAATTATAAATATAATAGAGGGAAACATTCCACGTGGGAAAAATATATCTAAAAACAAAGATGATGTGACTTACCGAACGAAAGTGCTGGCAGGTCGATAGACACACAAACAAACACAAACACACACACAAAATTCAAGCTTTCGCAACAAACTGTTGCCTCATCAGGAAAGAGGGAAGGAGAGGGAAAGACGAAATGATGTGGGTTTTAAGGGAGAGGGTAAGGAGTCATTCCAGTCCCGGGAGCGGAAAGACTTACCTTAGGGGGAAAAAAGGACAGGTATACACTCGCACACACACACATATACAGACACAAGCAGACATATCATCTGCTTGTGTCTGTATATGTGTGGATGTATATGTGTGTGTGTGCGAGTGTATACCTGTCCTTTTTTCCCCCTAAGGTAAGTCTTTCCACTCCCGGGATTGGAATGACTCCTTACCCTCTCCCTTAAAACCCACATCCTTTCGTCTTTCCCTCTCCTTCCCTCTTTCCTGATGAGGCAACAGTTTGTTGCGAAAGCTTGAATTTTGTGTGTGTGTTTGTGTTTGTTTGTGTGTCTATCGACCTGCCAGCGCTTTTGTTCGGTAAGTCACATCATCTTTGTTTTTAGATATATATAATTATAAATGTATACAGAGCACCAAGTAGTAATATTCCAAATTTTATGACCAAATTAGAAGTTCTGCTGAATAGTGTCAGCTCATTAAATATGAGAATAATACTTTGTGGCGATTTTAACATTGATTTATCAAAAAACAGTAATGCTAAACTTGATTTGTTAAAGATGACCAAATCCTTTAATATGATCCCCACAATACACTCTCCAACAAGATCAACAGAGCATACTGATTCAATAATTGATCAAATCTTCATAACTGATACTGGTTACAAATTCACTGGCGAAGTACTGAGCATGGGATACAGTGACCATGATGCTCAGCTACTGAGCGTTGACATGGAAAATAGTAAAATCAGCCCCAAAATAGTATTTCAAAGAAGAAACTTTTCAGATGGCAATATTAGGATTTTTAACTTCCTATTAGCTAAGGAAAATTGGGACAGTGTTTACATGCAAACAACTGTTGATAATATGTTCTTAAGCTTCCATAACACCTTCCTTTATTACTTTAATACAGCATTTCCTTTTGAAACAAAAACTTCAAGCAATCAAAATAGAAAGTCTTGGGTAACAAAAGGAATCAAAATTTCTAGTGAGAGAAACAGATTTCTCCAATATTGCTCCAAAAAATACATAGTCACTGAAGAATTTTCTGACTTGTAAAGCCTACAAAAAAACTTATCTTAGAGTGATTAGACAGGCAAAACTTTTATGGAATGACAATTTCATAAGAAACTCTTCAAACAAAATGAAAGCTATGTGGAAAGTTATTAAAAAAGAAACTTGTAGTTCAACACCTAAAAAGGAAAACATTTATCTAACACTTAATGACTCTAAGGTCACAGATCCATACACAGTTGTAAACAACTTCAATGAATATTTCACCTCACTAGCAGAAGATCTCATTCAGGCAAACTGCAAGGTATCGTTCTTCAATTCCACCAATACGTCAAACAGCACTAATGCTACAATGTTTGTTTATGAAACAAACCCTGATGAAATTATGAACATAATAAAATTGTTACGCAATAAAATCTCTAGTGGCTATGATGAAGTACCTGACCTCATATTAAAGGTGTGTGCTCCCCATATAGTAAAGCCCTTATCAACCATCTACAACCAATCATTAAAAACTGGCATTTTTCCAGATGCTCTCAAAATAGCTAAAGTCTCACCATTACTAAAGAAAGGTTCCCCTGATTTAGTATCCAATTATAGACCATTATCCATATTAAGCATTTTTTCAAAAATCCTGGAAAAACTTTTTTATGACAGGCTTATAAATTTCATAAAAAACCACGCACCAATCAGCATTCAACAACATGGTTTTAGTAAATCTTTATCCACCCAGACAGCAATTTTTGAACTGTTGGACCACATACTGAAATCAATTGACCAACATAATATAGCTGCAGGTATCTTCTTAGATCTCTCTAAAGCCTTTGACGTACTAGATCATAAAATACTGCTTGCTAAATTGGAAAGAAGAGGTGTGGCTCACAACTGGCTATGCTTTTACCTACAAAACCGCAGACGGAAGGTATCACTTCAATACGATATTAATGTACAGAATAAAATAAATAACACAGTTTTCCTCTCGGAAGAAAGAACAATAAGATGTGGTGTTCCCCAAGGTTTTGTTCTAGGGCCATTACTTTTCCTCATTTACATAGATGATCTTGTTGAACGTATGAGCCCACAAAAAACTATCCTGTTTGCTGATGATACAAGCATAGTGTTGACTGGATCTAGCCCTCAATCCCTTCAGACAATATCTGATAACTCTATGAAAAAACTTTCTGAGTGGTTTAACAAAAATGGCCTAATTGTTAATAGTGGGAAAACTGTATGTATCAACTTCCATCTAATTCCCACATCCAATCAAAAAACTATCCAAGTAAAGTTAAATAATGATAAAATTGAAAATGTAAATGCAACAAAATTTTTGGGTCTATGGGTCCAACAAAATTTAAAATGGGACACACATATAAACAACTTATCAAAGACACTCTCATCATTGTGCTATGGACTAAGAATACTAAAATCTACTACAAGTAAATCCACACTAATGCAAGCATACCATGTGCAGTTCCACTCATTGCTCTGCTATGGAATCATCTTTTGGGGAAATTCAACTCACAGCACAAATATATTTAAACTACAAAAAAGAGCACTGAGGATAATCTGTGGCCTCAAAAAGCTGGAATCCTGTAAATGTCAGTTTATAAAACTTAATGTTCTAAGCAACCCATCCCTATTCATTCAAGAAAC
This sequence comes from Schistocerca nitens, assembly GCF_023898315.1. NCBI lineage: Eukaryota > Metazoa > Arthropoda > Insecta > Orthoptera > Acrididae > Schistocerca > Schistocerca nitens. The sequence goes on along the minus strand of NC_064614.1, from coordinate 572,726,333 downwards.
AATCCTATTCACCAGGGAATACCTCTCAAGAACAGGCAAATTAATCCAAAACAATGATATACACGCTCATTATACCAGAGGGCAATCTAATATCCATCAAATTGTTTCAAGGACATCATACCAAAAATATATAACTCATCTGGGTGTCGTATTACACAATAAAATTCCAGAACAAATAAAAACTGCTCCAGATCCAATATTTAAAAATAAACTAAAGGCATTTCTGACAAAGCACTGTTTCTATTCAGTACAAGAATTCCTGGAAATGAAAAATTATAAAGTTCCTTTGTAAAATACTGTGATTAAAGTAAAACATTCTGTAGGCAAAATAATAACCTAATTTCTACTATACACAACTATGTTTCAGTTTCACTTCCCAAAATTTTTCAACTCGCTTTTGAATGTACAAGTACACATTCTATTAGTATTAAAACTTAATTGTCTGTGAAATCTCAATGTTAATTTCATGTTTAATGTAGTTTTTAAATGACATTGTCCTTCTGTTGTGTTTCCAGTTGACATTTTCACTATTCTGTAATCTCAGTGATTATTTGTGTAAATTTAAAGTAGCACTACATTGCCTACATGTTTCTTAGTTCCCCATGTAAATTGTTTGTATTCTCTGTATGTGAAGTTACTATATTCATCAATGAACAATTTTGTGTACATTTTTTTAAACAGCAGTCCATTGCCTATTTTTTTTCTCCAAACTACATATTTGTTAAGAAAAATGACTTGTCCTATATCATGTGTACTTTGTACAATATGTGATCCACAGGATAAATAAATAAATACAAATACAAATATTATTGAGCATATCTAGGCTGCCTTGCAATGTGCTGCAGCTCTTCAGTTTATCATAGTTTTAAAAAAGATATACCTGATGTGAAAAAATGGTTTATGGATGGTAAAGTGATGTTTTATGTGAGAAAGAGATTGAAAAATGAGAAAATGCTCTTGAGAAGGTTCAGAATTAGAACTCTGTTACAACCTTGTACACCACAGAGTGAATCTTGATCTTTATGTTGGCAAAGTTCTCTAAGTGATGAGAAGTCATTGAAAACATGAAGAGATATGACAAATTTCAAGATAGTCAGAAATTTCACAGGAGGAAAATGATAAAACCGCATATGAAGTTTGCAGGTCATTGGTTTATGAAACATGCTTCCTCTAGGTGGCCGACATAAGGACAATCCAGAGAAAGACTCTTAGAACAATTGTCAGCTGTTGAAAAATACTTTCTTAGTTCATAGCCCAGCACAAAAACAAGTTGCTGAGTTTCCTGAAATACAAGTATACTGTTAAACTGTTAAAAGACAAAACTAAATTATATTTGCTTGTGCAATGCTTGCATATCGGGGGACACAGACTCTATGGACTTCTGTCCCCAAAAATATTGCTGCAAAAATAGTATATCTGGATCTTGGGCAGTGTTTTTTGAGACGCCAAGTATAAATAAATATTGTGTATGTGAGTCGGTAATGCTGACAGTCATTACACATCATGAACATCGTGTTTGTTACCCAAATCCTACATTTGTGACCACAAGTTTTTGGACCACCATGCTGCGACATTTTTGTGTGACACATTACTCCACCTCCACCCGATGGTCAGCCAGCTACAGCAAGTGTTGCGAGTGTTTATATAATGACTTTTCACCGCTACAAGACGGAAGTTGCAATTCTTCTGTGTTTAATACCTACACAACACACAACCATTGTCGCATCAGTGCACACATAAGGACTATGATACTGAACATCCAGTGACCACAGCATCTTTAACGAAAACTGAAAACAGTACTATGACGCTTATGTGGACACAAATCTAGTCAGGCTACATAACAATGACCCTACCCTGCTGCCCACACCATTCTCGAGTGCAATATTCAATTTGATATACATTCAGCTAGTATTAATCCTACCCACAAGTTTCCCTATCAACCAAGTGACTCTATTGCTGGGTAGCAGTGATTTTGAACGTATTGGCATATTTTCGCAAACCGCTTTCTTTCTCACATGTCATGCAGCTGATGTCACAGTAGCAGCACCGCATACCATGGTACACCTGGGGCGCGACGTCACGAACCTGCTGGCCGCACCACTCCCCACATCCCAGATCACATCTGGATACACTGATGCTAGCCGCATGCATGGCATGACCATTTTACCACAGCCACACAGCAACAGCTACCATGATACCACAACAGAGGCATCTACAGCATTATGACCCAAGATGGATATCAGAATTACAACTTGACTGCTAACCACCCGCACTGACAATGAAGGGTGTCAAGTTCGAGCCAGACATCACTGCTACGCCTGCAGTGAACCTCATACAATGTGGGCCACCGATCTACCACGAATATATCCAGCTGATGATTACACGACACACTGCCAATCCTATGGGCACACCACACGGACCCTATGTGCCATGACGGCCTCCAACCAACTGTGATTTCACCCAACCTACTGCGATGCGTGTTACAACCGAGGGGTGCGACGCCGATAACACAGACTTACTTGCTACTCCACGCACACCACACGCTATGTTTCATTACACCGATGCCACCACAGCAACTGCGACACAACTAACAGAACACTGTGAGCAGTGGACAACAAACACCACCAGAAAACTGTGATATCCAATGGAATTATGTTTCTCTGCAGTCCGCCGATGCCTCTATACATCACATGGGTGACGGCACAGATATATCAGCCACGCCATGATACCTGCCACTCCATGGACATGACGTCACCGCCCGGCTGCCTGCACCACATGCCAGACCAGAGCTCCAACCAACACCACACCACACCACACCGACAGGGACAACAAACAGTGGCCATACCTCATCAGGCCACCACAGTCGGTCCGAGCAATGCCATGCAGCAACTGCATCTTGACAGCTCAGTGGGACCAACACAAAACGACCAATATGGGTACCACTCACCATCTACCAAACTCCACCTGCCGCCCATTCACACAGACTCACCAGAAGTGTGGTTTGCTTTATGTGAATGTATGATGAGGACAGCAGGGATCGAGGACGTCTGGAGCAAGCAGTTAATATGGTTCAAATGGCTCTGAGCACTATGGGACTTAACTTCTGAGGTCATCAGTCCCCTAGAACTTAGAACTACTTAAACCTAACTAACCTAAGGACATCACACACATCCATGCCCGATGCAGGATTCAAACCTGCAACCGTAGCGGTCACGCGGTTCCAGACTGTAGCACCTAGAACCGCTCGGCCACTCCGGCCGGCAAGCTGTTAATACTTCTCAGCCATCTCGGTGAACAAAAATACTCTGACTGCACACAAGTATGAGACAGTGAAGTCATTAATATTACAACAATTATCACGAACACTGGAGCAACAAGTGCACCTCGTCATAAACGAGATGATGCTGGGCGACGACACACCATCGGTGTTATGGTGGAAACTGCACCTGAAAGCTGATAACAACCTACTACCAGACCTGGCCCTATGGTCATTATGGTTACCCCAGCTCCCATAGCAAATACAGACAGCACTTCAAGTACATGCGGAAACACCATTGGAAATTCACCTACAACTGGCTGATAGGATGATGGCGCTCGCACACCCTGGGACACTGATCAGTGTGTGTAGGAACATGGTGAAAGACCCCTCAGATACGGTAAAATTACAATTAAAAAAATGAAACAGCGATAGACCATAAGCATCAGCAAAAACATTAATTATGAATGCGCAGTAAGGTGCAGACAAAAGAACAAAAAATATCATTCATTTTTCTTTGTACACGATTTTGTTTCACTCTCTCGTATGTGAAACGATGGTTAAGATGTGTAGCTCAAAGTATGAAGTATTACAAGAGTTCTTTATTGTTTGTGAGTCTGAATAAGAGAAGACTTAACAACAGTGTTAAGTATTTTTATTGAAGTGAAGTGGGGCCAAGTAAGGAGGATTTTCTTCATTTTTTGACACACACTGGTGTCCTTGAAGTCAGCTGCGTGCATCTACAATTGAAATGTAAGAGAGGAAGTCCGAATAGCCTAAATTCGTACATGCAGAACATTTATAATAATGCAATTGTAGACACATCAAATGGTTCAAAATGGTTCAAATGGCTCTGAGCACTATGGGACTTAACATCTTAGGTCATCAGTCCCCTAGAACTTAGAACTACTTAAACCTAACTAACCTAAGGACATCACACACATCCATGCCCGAGGCAGGATTCGAACCTGCGACCATAGCTGTCCCACGGTTCCGGACTGCAGCGCCTAGAACCGCACGGCCACCGCGGCCGGCGTACACACATCAGAAAAAGTTTTGGTTCACCTCGGTTCCGAGAGTTCGGGAACCCATACAGAAAACTGGAATAGAGATCAACATAAAAATCATTTCTGCCCTTTTTATTGCTCGTGAAAACCCAACATTGCATGTTGTACCACCATACAGCGAGACCTTCAGAGGTGGTGGTCCAGATTGCTGTACATATCAGTACCTCTACTACCCAGCAGCACGTCCTCTTGCACTGATACATACCTGTATTCGTCATGGCATACTACCCCCAAGTTCATCAAGACTTTGTTGGTCCAGATTGTCCCAATCGTCAATGACGATTCGGCGTAGATCCCTCAGAGTGGTTGGTGGATCACGTCATCCATAAACATCCCTTTTCAGTCTATTCCAGGCATGTTCGGTAGGGTTCATGCGTGGAGAACATGCTGGTCACTCTAGTCGAGCAATGTTGTTATTCTGAAGGAAGTCATTCTCAAGATGTGCACGATGGGGACACGAATTGTCGTCTATGAAGACGAATGCCTCGCTAATATGCTGTCAGTATGGTTGCACTATCAGTCGGAGGATGGCATTCACATATCATACAGCTGTTACGGCGCCTTCCATGACCACTAGTGGCATACGTTGGCCCCACATAATGCCACCCAAAAACAGCAGCGAACCTCCACCTTGCTGCACTTGCTGGACAGTGTGTCTAAGGCGTTCTGCCTGACCAGGTTGCCTCCAAACAAGTCTCTGACGATTTTCTGATTGAAGGCATATGCAAGATTCATTGGTGAAGAGAATATGATGCCAATCCTGAGCAGTCCATTTGGCATGTTGTTGGACCCATCTGTACTGTGCCGTGTGGTGTTGTGGTTGCTAAGATGGATCTTGCCGTGGACTTCGGGAGTGAAGTTGTGCATTAAGCAGCCTATTGTGCACAGTTTGAGTCATAACACGACATCCTGTGGCTGCACAAAAAGCATTGTTCATCATGGTGGCATTGCTGTCAGGGTTCCTTTGAGCCATAATCCTTAGGTAGCGGTCATTCACTTCAGTAGTAGCCCTTCGGCAGCCTGAGCAAGGCGTGTCATCAACAGTTCCTGTCTCTCTGTATCTCCTCCATGTCCGAACAACATTGCTTTGGTTCACTCTGAGACACCTGGACACTTCCCTTGTTGAGAGCCCTTCCTGGCTCAAGTAACAATGCGGATGTGATCGAGCCGTGGTATTGACCATCTAGGCATGGTTGAACTACAGACAACATGAGGCGTGTACCTCCTTACTGGTGGAATGACTGGAACTGATCGTCAGTCAGATCCCCTCTATCTAATAGGCACTGCTCATGCATGGTTGTTTACATCTTTGGGTGGATTTAGTGACACCTCTGAACAGACTAGGGGACTGTGATGCAAAATTTTTTTTGATGTGTGTACTATTACTTTAAATTTCTTTCCATTCATATCTTTTATTTATTATAATGCAACTGGCGACCTAAGTGCCATGACTTCAGGACACCGGTTGTAAGTAGTGTTTGTTAATTATTGTTATATTAAGAAATTTTTATGACATTGTTATCAGTCATAAAAAGTAATTATCTGTATTTTCTGAATCACAACGGGGAGCAAGTAAAGCAAAAAGGACAAATTGAGGAGAAAATTTTGGGAAGGAATAAGAATTGGACACGGGATATGTAAAATTTTCCAGTGTGACAAAATATACTGAGCCACACCCAATACTCACAAAAAAAACCTCTAGATATAGCATCCCAGGACATAGCCAGTACATATCCAAGAAATAAAGGATGAGTGAGACACTTTGATTGTACCGACATGACTTTTCCTGTCTGGTTTCAGTATATCGAAGAACAAGCAAATAATAATAATTAATGATAATAGTATGTGATCAGTTTTTACAAACTTTGTGGGCAGATATGTGTCTGATCAGGACTGCTTCCAGAACAAAAAAGGTGCCGTCTTCTCGGCAAGACAACTGAACTGCGTAATTATTCTAATCTTTCAGTGGTTGCACGCCACAATCGATACAACCGCTTATACTAGTTAATAGCTTATGTAATTTTTCATTTATATTCTGAACTTACATCTACATTTTGGCTATATATCCATGCCCATCCTGCAAATGTGCCTTCAAATTGCCCCCTGGATTGCGAGGCGAAAGGACGCACCTGCAGGCGAGCAATTCACCCTAAAGCACATTTAGTACAGTATTTACATATACACTGCTGGCCACCGTAAATGCAACACCCTGAAGGAAGCATCCGAATCAAGTGAAATTTACACCATGGGTTTGCAGCGATGAGATATGCAACTGATTAGAATTTCAGCGCAGACGCACATCACGCGCGCCTGTGGCGCCACCACATAGCGCCATTTAAGGCTTGGCGATTTCGACGAGTGTACGTTCGGCACGTGTGTTTACCTTGTGGTTGTTTCACAATAAGATCAGTTATGGCTCGTAGACAACAGCGAACATCTTTTGATCAAGTATCCGAGTTCGACAGAGGAAGGATAGTGGCTTACCGAGATTGTGGATTATCATACAGAGAAATCGCTAGTCGTGTTGGACGAAACCAAACAACTGTAATGCGGATATGTGACCGTTGGATGCAGGAGGGTACGACGGACCGACGTGGTCGACCGCATTCACCTCGGTGCACCACTGTACGTGCTAATAGGCAAATTGTGCGCATTGCAGTGACGGATCGCTCAGTGACATCCCGAACCATAGCACAGCACATTGCGTCTGTAACGCATCATCCAGTGTCTGCGCGTACCATTCGACGCCGTTTACAGCAGAGTGGTCTGTCCGCAAGACGTCCATTGCTTCGTCTACCATTGACGCAAAACCACAGACGTCTCCGTCGCCAATGGTATGATGACAGACGGATGTGGACGGCAGAATGGAATGACGTTGTCTTTACTGATGAGGCATGCTTCTGTCTGCAGCACCACGATGGTCGGATTCGAGTGTGGAGACACCGTGGAGAGAGGATGATGGACAGCTGCATTATGCACCGCCACACTGGTCTTGCACCGGGTATTATGGTATGGGGCGGTATTGGATATTACTCTCGCATGCCTCTAGAACGCATTGCCGGTACTTTAAATAGCCGGCGCTACATATCCGAGGTGCTGGAACCAGTTGTCCTTCCTTACCTTCAGGGCTCGGCCAAAGCCATATTTCAACAGGACCACACGTGGCACGCATTGTCCAAAGGTTCTTCGTCAATAACCAGATTGAATTGCTTCCCTGGCCGGCTCGCTCTCCGGATCTTTCGCCGATAGAAAACATGTGGTCCATGGTTGCTCAACGAGTGACCCAGATTACATCCCCAGCTGCCACACCAGATAATCTTTGGCAACGTGTGGAAGCTGCTTGGGCTGCTGTACCCCAGGAACATATCCAACGTCTCTTTGACTCAATGCCGAGACGTGTGGCAGCGGTGATCTCCAACAATGGCGGCTACTCTGGCTACTGATTCTGGCAGGAACCACATGTCACAGACGTCTGTAAACGTAATCATTTGATACTTGGTCAACATGTTATCTACAAAATAAATCTTGTTGTGCTACCTCTTGTCTTTCTTGGTGTTGCATTTACGGTGGCCAGCAGTGTACATTCAAATACAGTTCTTTGTATACAATATTTGAATGAGGCGCGTGTGCCCAGAAGATTTCAGTGTTAATATTGCGGCTGCCGCGCATGCGCAGTCGCGTGTATTTCAGTCTGGCAGTAGCCGTTAGTTGAACTCGCAACACGGTGACCACAGTTTATACAGGGTGTCCCACTGAAACCTCCCTGAGTTCAAAGACCCTGGAAAAGAACCACAGTAGATATGACAGTGAAAAATGCACCACATTGTAGAGCATCTGAAAGAATTTATTTATCATCAATACACCTCTACATGTGAACCATTTTAGCATGAAGAATATCGAATCTATATTCAATTTCTTGCCAAGTTCTTTGTAACATTTCCTATGTTGCAATCGCATTAGTGATACGATGTCACAACGTAGAAATATGGTCTACTTTGGTCGCATATACGCGGTCCTTCACGAATCCCCACATGAAGAAATCAAGTAGCGTGATGTCGGGTGAACTTGGTGGCCAGGCAATGGATCCTCTGGGTCCAATCCAACGACTCTTGTTGAAAAATGATGTTGGGTTCCAAGTCTTGTATCTGAGGGTATGAGGGTACACAAACTGCTCCAACATGTCCAGATACACTGACCCATTCACTGTTTTTTTTCCGGAAAGATGAATGGTCCAGCAATCCTGTTGTGCATTAGCCCACACCAGACTTTAGTTCAGGGCTATCATGAACATTTTCAAGAACAACGTGCAGATTTTCCGATCCACAAATCTGCCTATTAACCCTCCCTGATAGATGAAAGGTTGCCTCACAATAAACATCTTTCCAGGAAGCTGACATCCATATCACCACACTGCCGCACATCCACAGCAAATTCCTGTCGGCATCAGATGTTGCAGAATTTACACTTTGTACGCACACATACGAAGACAGAGGTGAACTACACGATGCAATGTTGATCGAGGTACATCAGGTTGCGTAGATGCTTGACGAATTGACTTATGTGGGCTTCTGAGAAATGTTTGTCTGATGTCCTCCACTGTCTATTCTGAAACTCCATAACTTGCACTGTCAGAATTTTTCAGGACACTTTCTGTTGTCAGAAACTTCCTATACCATTCCTTAATTATTTTCACATCAGGTGAATCACATTCCTACACACGACGATAATTTCTCTGCGCAGTAATCAGCGCTTTTGTTTCTGCAAACCACACTACTGCTTGTGAGCGCTGATGTGGAATCTCCATTTTCACTTCATGCGACCATGCTGCACTCAGGCGACGATACTTGGCACTTCTGACGCGGGAATATAAATTCTTTGAGATGCTCTACAATGTAGTACATTTTTCGCTGTCGTATCTACTGTGGTTTTTCTTTCCTGGTCCTTGAAATCAGGGAGGTTTGAGTGGGACACCCTGTGCGCAAGACATCACTGTGACAAGACATTCCAAGAAGTTTTTACAAAAAATATACACTGACATCTAAAACAGGTATAGTAATCTTAAAACTACTACATATGTTGAAGCAAAACCATTATTAGTCATTGTCTCTCATGGAAAGTATAACATTTGAACTGTCTTTCTGTTTCAGATTAACCGTCCTTGTACGAAGTGTTGTCCTTTGCAGTCCATATACATAATACATACAACAATAGCGCAAAGATGAGCATTGTTTTGGTAGTTTGTTTAACGTGAATGTTACTGCATATCGACGTCACTGTTCACAGATTTGACAACTGATATGTAGGCATGTTCACTCGTTACACTGTTTATTTTCACTCATAATACTGTTCTTCCTAGGTCATGCGTCACGTGATTGAAGACCAGTGGATTTCCATCCCACAACACAAGTTTCATGAAGGCATGGATGCAAGATTTCGGACGGCAAACTGCTGGCATCGATCCTCGATTTGTCCAGGTGAGACTGACCGTCGTATTCTGAGAATATTACATTCCCTGAAGTTCCATCCAAAATTCCTCCACCCGTGGAGTTGTCTTCAGTGCTTTTGAGCATCGCGACCGTATGTCCAGTGGTTTACCAGTTCCTTATTTTGCACAGTTGAATCACGGTAAATGTCATTAGGTTCAAATGGTTCAAATGGCTCTGAGCACTATGCAACTTAACTTCTGAGGTCATCAGTCGCGTAGAACTTAGAACTAATTAAACCTAACTAACCTAAGGACATCACACACATCCATGCCCGAGGCAGGATTCGAACCTGCAACCGGAGCGGTCGCTCGGCTCCAGACTGTAGTGCCTAGAACCGCACGGCCACTCCGGCCGGCAATGTCATTAGGCGATGCACTACAAATGTTATTGCACTTTACATGCACAGCTCCATCACGCTCACAGTTTATCTGGCGATGTACAAAGGATGTTTGTCATCAAGAGTTTACATAAATATTTCATCGCAATCATTCTCATAGCGATATATGAAGAATAGTTTTAACAATTTTGCACACATACTTCATCGCGATGACAAGCATTGCGATTTATGTAGAATGTCTTTAAAGCAGTCTCTTTCATATAAATCTCATGGTTTTACACGTTTTGATACACATTACAAATTCTGATCACATTTATATACCAACATATTACATTTTGCTTTACATCAATATCGATAATTGCACATAAATTACATTTTGGCTTTATATGGAATACAAGTATTTACATAGTTTTATAGACATTACAGATTTTTGAACAAAATTTTGCATTCGCGCAATGTCACCTGAAATTGGAAAGATTAGACACAACATCTGGATAGATCAGCAAACAAGACCAAGCGCACATATACTAATGGACAAGCATCTAAAGCAACACACTAGAATTAAACCTAGAGAATTCTCACGTTACGAGTGTGTATATAGCCTTGGCTTCACATAAACATTTGTTATGCAATATGAAGTGCATCTAACCCGTTCCTAGGTAATAGTGTCTGGTTGTCGTGTGATTTTGTGTATACGTCAATCAGTTATGAATAGTCCTTGACCAACGCTACAGTTAGTCAATAATGTTGTCTCAAAAATATTTCCATCACACTTGCGCAAATGTTGTTATGACATTTGCGTTAAAAATTAGGCTGATGTTGTTTATGTACGTTCAGCGAAGTCGAAATCTCTTCTTTCTTCTTCTCACTGCTGGCTGCATCAGCTGAAATAAAATTTGTTATGGCACCTTATTCCCTTGCAGTAGTGCTGAGAGGTACGTGTATTTTATAAATATACAGTTTACTTACTCATTACGAATATGTACACTTTTACTGCTTAGAATGAAATATTCATGTCTCGATGAGCGTAAAGCCCAATGATTCTATTTGTTTTTGTGTTCTGCAACAGGTATGAACCAGGACGCGGTATGTTGACAATTACATGTGGACCGTCGTACAGCAGACGCCATTTCGCGTTCCACCATTTTGGTGCAGAAGATTTGTGGTGCATACGCAATAGTATTTGCATGCCTACCTTGAACTCCTGCTTTCGCTTAATAGTACTAGAGTAGTATCTGTTTCTTGCATTAGCATGCTGCATCATTGTGCGACTGCTGCTGAGGTGAAAGCTTTGGCAGCGGATCGCTCCACTCATTTGATTCTTTGCGGTCGAAAATAAGCTCGTTAGGTGTATAGGTTGTGTCATACATATTCAGGTTGTTGTGAACTACTTCAAATAATGACAAATAACTTACCCAATTAGGATGCTGTGTAGGTATATATGTCCTAATGAATCTGTTCAGTTGTCTGAAAATTCATTCAGTAGGATTAGATTGTTGGCTAAACTTCGAAATAAAGATGCTCTTAATGCAATGCTATTGTCCTTGAAGAATTCACGCCATTTGTACATTGTGTAGTATGCGGCTTTGTCAGATAAAATTGCCTTGGGTTTTCCCACGTGAGGAATGTAGTCACATGAGAATCGTCTGATGATTGTGTTAGCAGTTGCAGATTTTATGATGTACAACTTAACATGTTTAGAAAATTTGTCATAAAATGCTACAATATACTTCACACCTCCACTACTTGCTGGATGTGGACGACTTATGTCCATACTTAGTCTCCAGAGGTTTGCTGGGTAGTATGGAATGTAGATCTTTGAAAATAGGTTTTGAGGTTAAGATTTCAGGCAAGATATGCACGTTTTAAGTAGACTGTGAATTTTTCATCTCATATTAGCGAAATAACAATCCGTGCTAAGTTTTACAAGGCACTTCTTCGTTCCATAATGTCCCTTAAAGTGTGTGTGCCAGATTAAGTTGTGTTCTGAGTCCTTGGGAATATATACACACCAGTTAGAGCCATCAGGATGACGACGATAGAATAACATGCCATTATATATAACGGCTAGCCAGTGGATGGTCAAGTTGATCTATGATTGAAGTTCTTACCTTGTTCCAGTGTGGATCAGATTTTCGTAAAGTTGCCATATTTCTACACAAATCAATGTAATATTGGTAATATCGTTTATCCTGCATTAGGAGTATTCTGTAGTCGTTGACATTATCAAGATCAGTTTTACAATCATACATACCTTGTGGAAGACGGGACAAAGCACCAGAAATGATGTTTATTGTATACAATCTGAAATAAAGCCGTGTGTGATAATCTAGGATGAACTAACTTACATGTTAACAAAAATGTCAGAGCTTGGTGATCTCTATAAATTTTCTTGTGTGTTTCCCGTACAAATAATAGTTAAACTTTTTGAACCCCCATACAATAGAAAGAGTTTCAAGTTCCATGGTTGAATAAGTACTTCCACAGTCACATAAGGGGGCTAGGACTTCAAACGGGACAATTTGGAGCAGGAGAGGTACCAGAGGACAATTTAATTTCCACTGTCTATACTTTTATGAATAAATTCATAAAACTTTGTCAGAATGACCAGAAAGGATTCAGGATTTACACTCAAAGCATTGGAAGTTCAAAATATAAGAAAATAATTTTCTTTTTACATTTGAAAGTTGACATTTTTTTACTTACCATTGGCTGCATTTGTAGCTATAGGTACACTTTTCTTCATAAGTAAAGGAGATTCTTCGATGAATTTTGCACGGCATATGAACCATGCTTACAGGTGTATGAAACTGTAGAATTTTCCAAATCTATTGAAAAATGTGATAATAATTGAGATAATTAACTATAAAATTTGAGTTTTTTCTAAATATGAAGTTTTAAATGTAACAGCACATTCATTTTTCACAAATTAAATAATTTCTAGAGTTTCATACACCTGTAAGTATGGTTTGTATGCTGTGCAAAATTCATCGAAGAATCTCTCTTACTTATGAAGAAACGTGTACCTGCAGCAACAAACGCAGCCAATAGTAAGTGAAAAAAATGATGTAAGTTCACATGTAAAAAAAATTATTTTTTAATGTTTTTGAACTTCCACTGCTATGAGTGTGAATCCTGAATCCTTCCTGGTCATGCTGACAAAGTTTTATGAATTTATTTGTAAAAGTATAGACAGTGGGAATTAAAATGTCCTGTGGTCTCTCTCCTGCTCCAAGACGGCCTGTTTGACGTCCTACCCCCTTAAAGTATTGCTTGCAAATCCAATGATTTTTACATGTGCCTCTTCTCCATTCTTAACTAGGCCTTCTTGAAATAGGCAACAACCCAAGTCACTGCATGACGAGTCACAAGTCATACAAAAATCTAAATTAAAGTCTGGATGGTCTTAAATGTTTGCATTCACCAATGTGTGCTTAATGTTATCAAAATCTTGCTGGTACTGCTCAGACCAAATCCAAACCTGATTCTCCTTAAGTAAACGTAGGAGATGCTTACTGTTCAGTAGTTGTTGTGACAGGAAAAGTCGAAAGAAAGAGCAGTCCTAGCAATGACTTCAGTTGTTTTTTAGTGCGAGGACTAGGAAAATTCCTAATAGGATCCAACTTAACTGGATCAGGGCGTATACCTTGTACATTAATTATGTGTCCAAGATACCTAATCTCACTACAAGCAAATTTTGACTTCATTTGGTCAGCTGTTTCACCAGCTTGTGCAAATTAATCCAGAATCTTTTCAAGGGTGTCAAGATGTTTATTCCAAATCTTAGTAGCTATCAAAAGATCATCAACATAATGTGTAACAGTCTCAACTAACTCGTCATCAAGCACAGTATCCAAAGCAGTAATATATACGCCTGAACTAACGCTCAATCTGAAAGGAAGAACACAGAATTGATATGTTCGCCCCCGAATATGAAAGCAGTATATTTTCTGGAATCAGGAGTTACTGCGACTTGTCAAAATGAATTTGTTAAGTCGATCGTGGAAAAGTACTTAGCATCTGAAAACTTCTGTAATTGTTCCTCTAAATTTTCTGGTTTATTGCGTACAGGTAGTATAATTTCATTTAGGGTACGTGCGTCCAACACCACTCTAATATTTCCGTTAGGCTTTTTGACAATAAGTAATGGACTACAGTAGGGAGATGTGGTAGGTTCGATGATTTTCCACTCTAACATCAGTTTAAGTTCTTACCACACCACATGTCGTTGAAATAGTGTCACATTATAGGTTTTGTGATAGAAGATTTGGTGAAGCTTGACTTCAGTTTTATAAACATATGTCTTAATGACATCTAGTCGGTTGGTAAAGACCTGTATATACTTAGATAGTACTTGATAAAGCTCATTATGTAGCCATAAGTTGAGTGAATCCATTGTTATTACTGGCGAGTAATAGCAGTGGTTTCACTCAACTTATGGCTAATCAGTGTTTTCAAGTCATCACATTCTTTATCAGGTGCGAGTGCCTGTAAGTTTGTTCTGTCGCTCTCTCGCAAACATTTAATTTTGTACCCTGTACAATACTTGTATATTTGAGAGTCCTGGTATCCAAGTCAATTGTGATTTTACTGCCCTTATGTCTAAGGAAACATGTACGTTTCGAGAAGTCATTTATACTGTCCTTCTCACATAACATATCTAAACCTATAATACCATTAGTAGCTAGATTCTGGACCACGAGGAATGGCCATTGTACTGTTCCATTACCTATCTTGACGGTCACAAAACCTGTTTCATAACTCTACTACGGCAGTTAAAAATATTACTGTTTTGAACAGAGAACTCTGGGGTGGGTTGGAACGGGTATCAGAAAGGCAGATTAGCTACCGTACGAGGAGGTGTCTTCATTGCAGGTGACAAAAATATTGTGTCTACTGAGGTCAAAGTAGAGTGTGATTGTGAAATTATCTGGACACGTTTAACAGGGCTAGGAGAAATAAAGTTAATTGTTGGGTGTTATTACTGGCCACCAGGTTCCATCGTGACAGTTCTAGAATCATTCAAAGGGAGTCTACACTCTGTATCGCAGAGGTACCCGGATCATGCTATATTAGTCTGAGGCGACTTCAACCTACCTAGTATAGACTAGGATGTCTGTGGATTCATTACAGGTGGTACAGGTAATCCGTCGTGTGAATTACTTTAGAACACATTATCCGAAAACTGTCTTGAACAGCTAAATCGGCAGCCAACGCGTAACGGAAATATTTTAGATCTGGTAGCCACGAACAGACCAGACCTCATCGACGGTGTCAGTGTTGAGACAGCGATTAGTGATCATGATGTTGTAATTATGACTATGGTTATGAAAGTTAAAAAGTCAGTCAAGAAGGCTAGGAGAGTATTCTTACTAGAAAGAGCAGATAAGCAGGTGTTAGCATCCCACTTAGTAAATGAATTGACTTCATTTACTTCCGGTACGATGGACGTGGAAGAATTATGGGTAAATTTTAAACACATTGTAAATCACGCATTGGAGAAGTATGTGCCGAAAAAGTGGGTTAAGGACGGAAAAGACCCACCGTGGTTTAACAGCGCAATTCGGAGAATGCTCAGGAAGCAAAGACAATTGCACTCATGGTACAAGAAAGATCGGGAGAATGAGGACAGGCAAAAGTTAGTAGAGATTCGTGCTGCTGTAAAAAGAGTGATGCGCGAAGCATACAACCACTACCACCGTCATACCTTAGCAAAAGATCTTGCTGAAAACCCAAGGAAATTCTGGTCTTACGTAAAATCGGTAAGCGGGTCGAAGGCTTCCGTCCAGTCACTTACTGATCAGTCTGGCCTGGCAAAGGAAGACAGCAAAACAAAAGCTGAAATTTTAAATTTAGCATTTGAGAAATCTTTCACGCGGTTTGAGTCTCGTACAGATTCCCGTATGGAGGACATAGTGATAGGCATCCCTGGGGTTGTGAAGCAGCTGAATGGGTTGAAAATAAATAAATTGCCAGGTCCTGATGGGATTCCAATTCGGTTTTTACAGAGAGTACTCTACTGCATTGGCTCCTTACTTTTGAAGGTATGAAATATACCTGGACCAGTCTAACTTGCCATTAATTAGAATGTCCAGGAACTTCACAGAAGGAGTTAGCATCTGAATATTGCTTCACATTATATTTATTCCTTCAGGGGAAGTTTTTTGTAAATAATCTGCTACAGTCCAAAAGCAATAATGACGTACATAATTACAATATCAGAATGAGAAATGACATTCATTATTCCACATTAAGCTCGTCTTTAGCAAAAAAAGGGGTGCACAATGCTGCAACAAAAAGTTTTGGTCACTTACCCAGCAATATAAAATGTCTGACAGATGACAAACTAAAATTTAAGAACAAACGTAAAGTTTCTCCATAACAACTCCTTCTATACTGTACAAGAATTTCTATTATTGTAAGTGTAAAAGATGGTGGGCAAGAACTACTAACTCACATCTATATATATTTTTTGTTGAAAAGAAAACTTACAAATGTTCAGCATGTAACCAAATGTACAAATTAATTTGGGATGTCAATGTAAAATGACTCATACCACGTCATTACATTTTATTGTGCTAACTGATCAATGGAACATGAAACTAACTAGTGGATAAACCTCTTGCAACAACTAAACTGACTTACATTACCATGTACATGGCTGACTAATGGCAGCACTGGGCTGTTCACAGTCCAGCACTTCTGACTGACTGGTTGTAGTAGGGAGAATTTACAGATAGCCTGGTACTTATGGTATCACTCATAACCCAAGAAGCCAATACTACTACCCAAGTCCAGTAAGGTGACCAAGTGAGCTAGTGAAGTGGTTAGCATATTGGATTCACATTCAGGACAATGGTTCAAATCCCCATCTGGCCATTCAGATTTACTTTTTCTGTGATTTCCTTAAATCGCTCCAGGCAAATGCCAGCGCACCTTATTTCCTGTGCATGCTTTCAAAATCTGAGTTTGTGGTCTGTTTCTAATTATTGCACTGCCAATGGAACATTGAACTGTAACATTCTTACCTTTTCAAATAAGTCCATATGGGTGCATCACACAAATGGAAGAGATTGCGTGGACTCAGCTCTCAGCCTGTTACATCCCATAAGTGGCAACCTCACCATTCTCTTCACATTGGCCAGTGTTTCTGTTGCATCAGCTGTTTTGAAATCTCTCATGTCAGATTGGACAATCATGAACTTTTGGTAAAGGTACCATGTTGATCAGCAAACAATATACATGAATGATCTTCAGGTTGCAGCCCCGCCAAAATATTACTGACAGTTCCTACTTCATTGACCTTTAGGCACAATGCTGAGATAGCAGTTCTAATTTGTTCATTATACTGGACAAGTGTCTCACTGTGAGCCTGTACCTGGAGAAGATGTTTCTTAGCAAGCTCATCCCTAATCCTACTGAATAAATTTTCTTGCTCAATCTTTTCACATAAACATTTTGGTGTGCCACCATTATACAAAACCTCAGCAAACTCTCTTGAGTTAAAGGACTTATTACTTTGAAGAATAACAGAATGAGAAACTTGAAGTATACAGGCATGATGTTCTAATCAAATAGAGAACAAGAGTTTAAAAATTCCTTGGCCTGTTTCAATAGATAAACTACCTATGTGCTGAATCGTGGGCAAAATTGGGTATGGTAATTGTCTGCCCCCTCTACCCTGTACCCTCCCCTGCTCTTTACAGAAAATAAAATTTATACAAGTTTATTGCCATCAAGCTTAAAACAAGTAAACAGAAATTAATTAAAATCACATGCTCTACAGCACTAAAATAATTTATAAAATACATATTAATGCACCCAATTTACAATAAGCAGCTAGCATCTGTCGCCAAAGTCTTAACAGATATACCATCTGGTAAGATGATGCAATTTTACAGTTTTTTCAGGACATTAAACTGGCAACTAAAACATTTGAGAAACTATCATAAAACAAGAAAACAGGTAAAACATACACAATAAAATATATGTATATAGAAACACTTCTTAAAACCACTGGCAGTAAACTATGACAGAACCTCAGGTTATAATAGTTTGTCCAAAAGTAATCACTTTTTTTTAACATTCTTACAGGAAACCTGTAAGCATCTCAATGGAAAACACAACCAGAGACAGACAGCACTGTAATGCCACTGAAAGAGCAAATGATTGCCAAGGTCAGTCTATGGGAACACACAAGTCACTCCCCAATCCTTTTGTTTTGAAACATTTCTCATAAGATTAAACTTCTTTTGGAGTTCTGACTGTGGTGTAGTGAATGAGGTAGACAACTACTAGCACTTCCAACTATAGCAATTCACACCAAGGTCTATGCAGGTGCTGTATACTGAGTGCTTCTCCTCTAACAAACATGAAGGTAGGAGCACAAAACCCATCTGCCTGAAACTGTCAGAAAGCAGCAATGAATATCAGGCTTCACATAAAACACAAAGAAAAACATTGCTATGGCCCCACTGAAGCACCTACATCACAGTTACTAACAGTTTTGCAGTTAATCAGATTTAAAGCAACTAAGTGAGGAACACACACTGACGGCAAGAGTGAGCTTGCAGTGCTCTTAAATCAGACAGGAAGGGCATGTGCACTTTCTAGTGGAACATGATAACAATTGTTGCTAAGTGCAAAGATACAATAGAGGAAAGACCTCTCTTAATAGTGTACATTCTCACTTTGAAGCCTGTGGAATGGAAATTACTACAAATAATAAGTCAGTTATAACTTTGGCAGTTTACAGGGCCCCTGCAGGGAAAATATGTATCTTTCTAAACCATATGGTACAAATTATAAACCAAATACATTCAAACATATTTAACATCAAACATATTTAATTATTATGAGTGATTTTAATATTAACTTCTGAACTACAAATAATAGCAGAATAGAACTAGTGCACCTGATGGAATCATTTAACTTAATTTCAGTAGTTAACTTTCCCACTAGAGTAATTAGTACTTGTAAGAGCCTAATTGACAATATATTCCTGGACAGATACTGAAGCAGCAGTATTATTGTAAGATAAATTCTCAATGGTCTGTTCATTTATATGAATCCATAAGACTATCCCATCAAAAAGGATGACTATAGATTGTACTAGAATATTTTAAAAAGCATAATAAAAAAATAACAGCTGAAAGCAAGGGGAAACTACAGCCGTAATTTTTCCTGAGGGCATGCAGCTTTACTGTATGATTAATTGATGATGGCGTCCTCTTGGGTAAAATATTCCAGAGGTAAACTAGTCCCCCATTCCGATCTCCGGGCGGGGGCTACTCAAGAGGACGTCGTTATCAGGAGAAAGAAAACGCGTTCTACAGTTCAGAGCGTGGAACGTCAGATCCCTTAATCGAGCAGGTAGGTTAGAAAATTTAAAAAGGGAAATGTATAGGTTAAAGTTAGATATAGTGGGAATTAGTGAAGTTCGGTGGCAAGAGGAACAAGACTTTTGGTCAGGTGAATACAGGGTTATAAATACGAAAATAGGGGTAATGCAGGAGTTGGTTTAATAATGAGTAAAAATATAGGAGTGCGGGTAAGCTACTACAAACAGCATAGTGAACGCATTATTGTGGCCAAGATAGACACGAAACCCACACCTACTACAGTAGTACAAGTTTATATGCCAACTAGCTCTGCAGATGATGAAGAAATTGATGAAATGTATGATGAAATAAAAGGAATTATTCATGTAGTGAAGGGAGACGAAAAATTAATAGTCATGGGTGACTGGAATTCAACAGTAGGCAAAGGAAGAGAAGGAAACACAGTAGGTGAATATGGATTAGGGCTAAGAAATGAAAGAGGAAGCTGCCTGGTAGAATTTTGCCCAGAGCATAACTTAATCATAGCTAACACTTGGTTCAAGAATCATGAAAGAAGGTTGTATACGTGGAATAACCCTGGAGATACTAAAAGGTTTCAGATAGATTATATAATGGTAAGACAGAGATTTAGGAACCAGGTTTTAAATTGTAAGACATTTCCAGGGGCAGATGTGGACTCTAACCGCAATCTATTGGTTATGACCTGTAGATTAAAACTGAAGAAACTGCAAAAAGGTGGGAATTTAAGTAGATGGGACCTGGATAAACTGAAAGAACCAGAGGTTGTACAGAGTTTCAGGGAGAGTGTAAGGGAACAATTGACAGGAATGGGGGAAAGAAATATAGTAGAAGAAGAATGGGTAGCTTTGAGGGATGAAATAGTGAAGGCAGCAGAGGATCAAGTAGGTAAAAAGACGAAGGCTAGTAGAAATCCTTGGGTAACAGAAGAGATACTGAATTTAATTGATGAAAGGAGAAAATATAAAAATGCAGTAAATGAAGCAGGCAAAAAGGAATACAAATGTCTCAAAAATGAGATCAACAGGAAGTGCAAAATTGCTAAGCAGGGATGGCTAGAGGACAAATGTAAGGAGGTAGAGGCTTATCTCATGATGGGTAAGATGCCTACAGGAAAATTAAAGAGACCTTTGGAGAAAAGAGAACCACTTGCATGAATATCAAGAGCTCAGATATAAACCCAGTTCTAAGCAAAGAGGGGAAAGCAGAGAGGTGGAAGGAGTATATAGAAGGTCTATACAAGGGTGATGTACTTGAGGACAATATAATGGAAATAGAAGAGGATGTAGATAAAGATGAAATGGGAGATATGATACTGCGTGCAGAGTTTGACAGGGCACTGAAAGACCCGAGTCGAAACAAGGCCCCTGGAATAGACAACATTCCATCAGAACTACTGACGGCCTTGGGAGCGCCATTCCTGACAAACCTCTACCATCTGGTGAGCAAAATGTATGAGACAGGCGAAATTCCCTCAGACTTCAAGAAGAATATAATAATTCCAATCCCAAAGAAAGCAGGTGTTGACAGATGTGAAAATTACCAAACTATCAGTTTAATAAGTCACAGCTGCAAAATACTAACGCGAATTCTTTACAGACGAATGGAAAAACTCAGGGAAGATCAGTTTGGATTCCTCAGAAATGTTGGAACACGTGAGGCAATACTGACCCTATGACTTTCCTTAGAAGAAAGATTAAGGAAAGGCAAAAACTATGTTTCTAGCATTTGTAGACTTAGAGAAAGATTTTGACAATGTTGACTGGAATACTCTCTTTCAAATTCTGAAGGTGGCAGGGGTAAAATACAGGGAGCGAAAGGCTATTTACAATTTGTATAGAAAGCAGATGGCAGTTATAAAAGTTGAGGGACATGAAAGGGAAGCAGTGGTTGGGAAGGGAGTGAGACAGGGACGTAGCCTCTCCCCGATGCTATTCAATCTGTATATTGAGCAAACAGTAAAGGAAACAAAAGAAAAGTTCGGAGTAGGTATTAAAATCCATGGAGAAAAAAATAAAAACTTTGAGGTTTGCCGATGACAGTGTAATTCTGTCAGAGACAGCAAAGGACTTGGAAGAGCAGCTGAGCGGAATGGACAGTGTCTTGAAAGGAGGGTATAAGATGAACATCAATAAAAGCAAAATGAGGATAATGGAATGTAGTCGAATTAAGTCGGGTGATGCTGAGCGAATTAGATTAGGAAATGAGACACTTAAAGTAGTGAAGGAGTTTTGCTATTTGGGGAGCAAAATGACTGATGATGGTCAAAGTAGAGAGGATATAAAATGTAGACTGGCAATGGCAAGGAAAGCGTTTCTGAAGAAGAGAAATTTGTTAACATCGAGTATTGATTTAAGTGTCAGGAAGTTATTTATGAAAGTATTTGTATGGAGTGTAGCCATGTATGGAAA
Source organism: Schistocerca nitens (assembly GCF_023898315.1). NCBI lineage: Eukaryota > Metazoa > Arthropoda > Insecta > Orthoptera > Acrididae > Schistocerca > Schistocerca nitens. The sequence continues at coordinate 572,704,417 of NC_064614.1, read as the reverse complement.
TGAAACATGGAAGATAATTAGTTTAGACAAGAAGAGAATAGAAGCTTTTGAAATGTGGTGCTACAGAAGAATGCTGAAGATTAGATGGGTAGATCAGATAACCAATGAGGAGGTATTGAATAGAATTGTGGAGAAGAGGAGTTTGTGGCACAACTTGACTAGAAGAATGGATCAGTTGGTAGAACATGTTCTGAGGTATCAAGGGATCACCAATTTAGTACTGGAGGGCAGCATACAGGATAAAAATCGTAGAGGGAGACCAAGAGATGAATACAGAAACAGATGCAGAAGGATGTACATTGCAGTAGGTACTGGGAGATGAAGAAGCTTGCACAGCATGGAGAGCTGCATCAAACCAGTCTCAGGATTGAAGAGCACAACAACAACAACAACAACAATAAAAAATTCAAAACTATGTACATAACATCTGATGAAATTTATAACTCAAATAACAAACAAACACATCTGGCAAGTTATAAAAAGGTAGAGTGGTAAAAAAATAGAGTACATGACTGACATAGAATTAATTCAGGAGGGAAATATTGTAAAAAATACTGAGGAAATTGCTAATATCTTCAATAAACCTTTTTTAACAGCTCTAAAAAAAAATGGCTGTGAAGGCTCAGTGGGTGATGTGACAGCCCTTCTGCACACAATGCCAGAGTTTGCCAGTGGCTGACAACACCCATAACAATTAGTGAGATCAATAAGACAATCAGAGAGATGAAGTCAAAAAACTCTTGTGGGGTTGATTATTTTTCAACAAAGATACTTAAGTGCTGTCATGACTATATAAATGCAGTCTTGTGTCATAATTTTTAATGAATCCTTAAAACAAGGTATTGTTCCTCTTAGATTAAAATATGCCTGTGTGAAACTACTTCTCAAGAAAAGAGAAAAAACTGATGTAACAAACTACCACCCAATATCGCTGCTGTTTTTCAAAGGTCCTTGAGGAACTGGTAAACAGGAAAATTGTTAATCACCTGAACAACCATAACATTGTCAGGCAATGACAGTTTGGTTTCTAGCAAGGCCTATCAATTGATGATGCTGTTTTCTTTTTCACCAATCAAATTCTCGAATCTCTTAACAGAAAACTGTTTCCAATTGGAGTCCTATGTGACCTATCCAAAGCTTTTGACTATGTCAACCATGAAATTTTGCTAAATAAAGTAGACTACTATGGGTCCAGTGGAATAATGGGGACATGAATTAAACCCTACCTTACAGATAGGAAACAAAGGGTAATAATTACTGACAGAAATGGATTCCTAGCTTTATACAGGTGGGGCAAAGTCAACATAAGCATGCCTCAAATCTCAGTATTGGGACTGTTACTGTTTCTTAAATTTATAAATGACCTGCCACCCTGCATCATGTCAGTGAGCAAGTTCACTCTATTCGATGACAATACTTCTCTTCTAGTTGATAAAGCAATAGGGAACAACCAGGAAACATCTGCGAACAATCCATTTGATGATATTCTGAAATGGTTTAACTGTAATGGACTCTCTCTGAATATCAAAAAAACTCATTATGTACAGTTTCATATGCCTCATAAAGAACTGGGGGATATACATATAGAATGTAGTGGGCAACAAATAAAGCAAGTTGACTCAGCTAAGTTCCCGGATGTGTACATAGACTGCAAACTAAATTGGTCCAACCACATCCTAGATCTAAAAAAAGGTTGCATTCTGCAACATTTGCCTTGTGCATAATTGCATCAACCACACATAAGGAGGCCATAAGAGCTGCTTACTTCAGATATTTCCATGCACTTTTGTCTTACAGATTCATCTCTTGGGGCAACCAGTCCTTGGTAAAAAGAGTTTTTATTGCTCAGAAGAGAGCTATATGCATCATGAGTGGTGTGCAACCAAGGCACTCATGGAGGAATCTGTTTAGGAAACTACAGGTATTTCCAATGAAATCTCAGTACATATATTGCTGTGTATGTTTCATTAATAAAAACCACTCTCTCTTCAAAACCATTGTCACAACACAAAGTCAAATGATGACTTTTGTAGTAACCAATCAAACTATACCCTTGTACAGAAAGGAGTAAATTATACAAGCATCAAAATTTACAATGCTCTACCCAGTGTCATCAAAAGTCTTGCTCCTGAAACACCAAAGTTCAAGAGCAAACTGAAAGAATGCCTAATACAAAAGTCATTCTATTCAATTAGTGAATTTTTTAGTGCTTAGGAGCAAGTTTTTATTATACAACTGAGTTAGCCATTCAATGTAAGCATAAATGTAAACTATTTGTTGCTATAGTGTTATATTGTTGCTCAAATACTTGACATTGCTAATTTGAATGTGTACACCTAAGAGTTAATTCTGATGTATGTAATATGTTTTTATTTCTTCTAGTGTTCCATGTTGTTACTATGAGTTATGTCATGAATTAACCATATTGTGTACTGGTGTATTGTTAACACTGTAAAAATACTGGCTCGTTCCATACCATTCCAACTCCATTGCTATCTAGATCAATGGAATTCACAATAAAATAAAATAAAAACAAAATAAGTAGGTTCTAAAGCTACCCTGTTCTGCCATATAATTTAAATATTGTTGAATAACTGTAATAATTAAAAACAATCACACTTCTGTCTGTGTACACAAGACACAGAACTGATTTAAAGAGATTACAGGACACAGGTGCTAGGTTATTGTGTTGACACTGTATGATGTGAGAGCCAACTGTTGAAAATAATACTCTTCAAATGCTCTTCTTAAGTTTGATGCTATTATTATTATTGTTGTTGTTATTGTTGCTGCTCATTGTTCTGAAATAAAACAGGGTATGATTTTGCCAAGGGTGTGCCTGGACCTAGAGATGACAATATTTCAATCTTCTTCTTGGTCTCATAATTCAGCTGTAGTTTCTTCACCCAACAAAATTGTCAATAATATAATTTATCATGTTCTCAAAATAATGTAACCAGGTATAAATGAAATTCTTTCAAATGGAACATCAATTAGAATTACTATAGTATATATGCTTTCATTCTTAAATAACGTCAGTTCAGTTTTTCACATTTCTTCATACATCAACAATAGATTTCATATGAGTGCAAAGCTGAGTCTTACTTCCCCACATCTGACCATTAACACAGATACATTACAATTTCTGTCTTCCAGTAAAGATAGTTGCAGCATGGTTCCTATTCAAGTGCAGATAGTGAATTACCACATGATTTTCCACTTCATCAATGGCCTGCACCTCATTTTGTTTGGGCTTCCTTAATGGCATACTGTGGCACAAGGACTTTCATGTACACCAGAACTACAGACATGTACTTACAAACAACAAAATATTAATTATATAATTTCATTTTTTTCAGATGATAATTAAAACTTTATGACTACCTCTAACAAGATGTTTCTTTGCCTGTATTTATAAAGGTTCTTCTCTAGTGTGTATTATTATGGAGATTCTGTATGTAGCTAAAATAATATAATTACTATTTTCATCTGTAATAAAATGAAGCATTAAATTTGCAACCCATTTGGATGTGTCAAGCCTGTAAATGTACCATGATGTTGTGTGTAGGACACAGAATCTGTGGCAAATGCAAAGCAGCTAGACATGAAATTATAATGTTTCCTTCATTGTCACAAAATTTTTCAAAATATTTTAGCATTGTACAGGGTGATCCAGAACTCCTCCAACATAATCCAGAGGTTGTTCGGGGATATTATCTGAATATTTTTTTATAAGGACATGTGGTCGCCAGTGGTTCTGTGCACAATAATTGCATTTTATTTGATTTATTGAGCCAAGGTATCTTTGTAACTCTATTCCGCAACAGCACAGATGTCAACAATATGTGTGTCTTGTTTGGAAAAAAAAGTGTCCTATTCACTCTCTATTCTTGCTGTTGACAACTGTAATGCCTACTTTACTCTTTACCCTCAAGCTTGTATTCATTACTGCTTGGTCTCTGTCAGGTTTGGTTTTCTGGCAGTGTAAGGTGTATATTGATAATGATGCACAGCATTGTGGATAGATCTGCTGATGAAGAGATGGCCTGTATGCTCCACATGAACATGATTCACTGAATACAGTGGAAGTGCGACATGACAGTGTCATGCTGAACTATACCCATAGCAACGGCAACCATATCACAGTACTTTTGCACCTGAGGATTGTTACATTACTCCCTTTTTAGTGTTGTGCATTTTGGTGATTGCACATTAAGGATTTTTCACTGTTTTGAACGTGTTTTCACAGAAACAAAGGTAATTGGGGTAACAGTCTAAATAAATCAGAATTAGATTGTTATTCTGTAGTAAACCAAGGGAGACCATGAGTCCCTTATGTGAAAATACACTGAAAATATCCTTGAGCAACTGCCAAACTTTTGTCAGTGGTGTTTGGGCTCACCCAACATATAGGAGAAGAGAGAAACAAGGAAAAGAGCAATGGAGTGGATATACCAAACCATTGACTCAGAAACCACTTTGTTTGTTTCAGTATCCACTAATGTATTGTAGAAGGCTTGTTATGAGAGGAGTCATTACCTTGAAGAAAACAGTCTATTTACTCAGTCAACAAGGGTTTAGGAAACATTGTTCCTGTGAAACACAACTAGCTCTTTATTCACACGAAGTATTGAGTGCTATTGACAAGGGATTTCATATCGATTCTGTATTTCTGGATTTCTGGAAGGCTTTTGACACTGTACCACACAAGGGGCTCGTAGTGAAATTGTGTGCTTATCGAATATCGTCTGACTTATGTAACTGGATATGTGATTTCCTGTTAGAGAGGTCTCAGTTCGTGGTAATTGATGGAAAGTCATCGAGTAAAACAGAAGTGATTTCTGGCATTCCCCAAGGTAGTGTTATAGGCCCTTTGCTGTTCCTTATCTACATAAACGGCTTGGGAGACAATCTGAGCAGCCGCCTTCAGTTGTTTGCAGATGATGCTGTCGCTTATCGACTAATAAAGTCATCAGAAGATCAGAACAAACTGCAAAACGATTTAGAAAAGATATCTGAATGGTGTGAAAAGTGGCAGTTGACCCTAAATAACGAAAAGTGTGAGGTCATCCACATGAGTGCTAAAAGAAACTTGTTAAACTTCGGTTACACAATCAATCAGTCTAATCTAAAAGCCATAAATTCAAGTAAATACCTAGGTATTACAATTATGAACAACTTAAACTGGAAGGAACACATAGAAAATGTTGTGGGGAAGGCTAACCGAAGACTGCGCTTTTTTGGCAGGACACTTAGAAAATGTAACAGACCTACTAAGGAGACTGCCTACACTAAAATTGTCAGCCCTCTTTTAGAATACTGCTGTGTAGTGAGGGATCCTTACCAGATAGGACTGACAGAGTACATCGAAAAAGTTTAAAGAAAGGCAGCATGTTTTGTATTATCGCAAATTATGGGAGAGAGTGTCACAGAAATGATACAGGATTTAGGCTGGACATTATTAAAAGAAAGGCATTTTTCGTTGCGACAGAATCTTCTCACAAAATTCCAATCACCAACTTTCTCTTCCGAATGTGAAAATATTTTGTTGATACCGAGCTACATAGGGAGGAACGATCACCACGATAAAATAAGGAAAATCAGAGCTCATACGGAAAGATATAGGTGTTCATTCTTTCCGCACGCTATGCGTGATTGGAATAATAGAGAATTGTGAAAGTGGTTTGATGAACCCTCTCCCAGGCACTTAAATGTGATTTGCAGAGTATCCATGTAGATGTAGATGTCATCACCTGAACTGCTGTAAAATGAACCTCACACCAGTATTTATACCTAAAATCACTGTCAACCTTCTGTATCTTACTACCATGTATTATAGATGAGTTGAGCTACTCCACTTCATATGCAAGATAAAGGCAGCACTGTCATTGGACATTGTCAAACAGTTAAAGTAATGTTGTTGGTTGCTTGAATTCATGATCAGCTTAAAATGTAACATCCATTAGTGGCTACAAAAGTAGATACTCAACTTAATGTGCCTTGAAGTTCGTAATTCGAGATATGTATTTCTTCACTACAAATTGGCTCCTTGAAAGACTGTCTGGGCTCTTTGTGTGTCAGGAGCAAATCATCAAATTGATCAAATAAAAAGGATGTGGCTGAAACAGTTACCTGCTTTAAATAAAATTGTTTACTTGCATCACAAAGATGATGTAACATTGACCCTACAAAATCCAAGACAATACTGGCCATACCATTGTTGTTGCAACTGTTCCTTATACATAAATATTTTAACAATCAAAACATGAAAGTGTTCATTGTTTCAAACAGTAATTGTGAAGTTTTCAATTAAAAGCTGATTGGTTTTCTAAGACAAGTTACAGAATTTACATTTACAGTTTGTTACAGTCTTCCCAGAATCATTAACATGCCAAAATACTACACTTATCTTCATCTACATCTACATCTACATGACTACTCTGCAATTCACATTTAAGTGCTTGGCAGAGGGTTCATCGAACCACAATCATACTATCTCTCTACCATTCCACTCCCGAACAGCGCATGGGAAAAACGAACACCTAAATCTTTCTGTTCGAGCTCTGATTTCTCTTATTTTATTTTGATGATCATTCCTACCTATGTAGGTTGGGCTCAACAAAATATTTTCGCATTCGGAAGAGAAAGTTGGTGACTGAAATTTCGTAAATACGAGGGCCGTTCAGAAAGTAACCTCCAGTTGATTTAAAAAAATACACCAAGTTAAATAAAAATATTTTAATATATACATCTTACAACTACATCTTTGCACTATTTTTCTACATAGTCTCCATAGCGATTGAGGCACTTATCGTATCTCTTCACAAGCTTTGAAATTCCTTCTGCATAAAAATCACCCGCTTGTGCCTGGAGCCAGCCTGTGACCGCATCTTTGAGCTCTTCGTCATCATCAAACCGCTGTAACCCGAGCCATTTCTTCAAATGCATGAAGAGGTGATAATCACTTGGCGCCAGGTCTGGGCTGTAAGGTGGATGGTTGATAACGTCCCACTTGAAGGACTCAAGAAGGGCCGTTGTTCTGCGAGCAGAGTGAGGACGGGCGTTATCGTGCAAAAAAATGATACCGGAAGTCAGCATACCACGGCGTTTGTTCTGTATAGCCCGTCGTAACTTTTTTATTGTTTCACAGTACACGTCTTGATTAATGGTCGTACCACGTTCCATGAATTCAACCAACAACACCCCTTTGGCATCCCAAAACACCGTTGCCATCAGTTTTCTGGCAGAAAAATCTTGCGAGGCTTTTCTTGGTTTGGTAGGCGAATTTGAATGTGCCCACATCTTTGATTGTTCTTTTGTCTCAGGGTTCACGTACTTAATCCAGGTTTCGTCACCGGTCACGATTCTGTTTAACAATGGTTCTCCTTCGTCCTCATAACGTGACAGAAAGTCTAATGCAGAGGCCATTCTTTGAGTTTTGTGGTGGTTGGTAAGAATTTTGGGCACCCATCGTGCACAGAACTTACGGTAACCCAATCTTGCTGTCACTATCTCGTACAAGAGAGTCTTAGAAATCTGTGGAAAACCAGTAGACAACTCCGACATTGAGAAACGTCGATTTTCACGAACTTTTGCATCAACTGTCTGAACGAGTTCGTCAGTCACCAATGATGGTCTACCACTCCTCTCTTCATCATGAACGTTTTCTCGTCCACTTTTAAATAAACGTACCCATTCATGGACAACTCCTTCACTCATAACTCTTGGTCCGTACACAGCACAAAGCTCACGATGAATAGCTGCTGCAGAATATCCTTTGGCTGTAAAAAACCTTATGACAGCACGCACTTCACATTTGGCGGGGTTTTCTATTGCAGCACACATTTCAAACTGCCACAAAAACTAAACTAGCGCAGGTACGATGTTCACTCGACCACGGCTTGATGCCGACTGACCTGTTGAGTGCGTGAACGCACAGATGGCGTCGCTACTCCCCCCACAACCCGCACTGTGACCAATCGGAGGTTACTTTCTGAACCGCCCTCGTAGATCCCGCCGTGACGAAAAACGTCTTTGCTTTAATGACTTCCATCCCAACTCGTGTATCATATCTGCCATACTCTCTCCCTTATTACGTGATAATACAAAACGAGCTGCCCTTTTTTGCACCCTTTCGATGTCCTCCGTCAATCCCACCTGGTAAGGATCCCACACCACCCAGCAATATTCTAACAGAGGCCAACGAGTGTAGTGTAAGCTGTCTCTTTAGTGGACTTGTTGCATCTTCTAAGTGTCCTGCCAATGAAACGCAACCTTTGGCTCGCCTTCCCCACAGTATTATCTATGTGGTCTTTCCAACTGAAGTTGTTCATAATTTTAACACCCAGGTACTTAGTTGAATTGACAGCCTTGAGAATTTTACTGTTTATCAAGTAATCGAATTCCAATGAATTTCTTTTGGAACTCATATGGATCACTTCACACTTTTCGTTATTTAGCATCAACTGCCACCTGCCACACCATACAGCAATCTTTTCTAAATCGCTTTGCAACTGATACTGGTCTTCGGTTGACCTTACTAGACGGTAAATTACAGCATCATCTGCGAACAACCTAAGAGAACTGCTCAGATTGTCACCCAGCTCATTTATATAGATCTGGAACAGCAGAGGTCCCAAGACGCTTCCCTGGGGAACACCTGATATCACTTCAGTTTTACTCGATGATTTGCCGTTGATTACTAAGAACTGCAACCTTCCTGACAGGAAATCACAAATCCAGTCGTACAACTGAGACGATACCCCATAGGCCCGCAGCTTGATTAGAAGTCACTTGTGAGGAACGGTGTCAAAAGCTTTCCGGAAATCCAGAAATACGGAATCAACCTGAGATCCCCTGTCGATAGCGGCCATTACTTTGTGCGAATAAAGAGCTAGCTGTGTTGCACAAGAACAATGTTTTCTGAAACCATGCTGATTATGTATCAATAGATCGTTCCCTTCGAGGTGATTCATAATGTTTGAATACAGTATATGCTCCAAAACCCTACTGCAAACCGACGTCAATGATATAATTCTAGAGTTTCTCCTGGCGTATTTGATAATCAAAATATCCACAGGTGTGCTGCCGGTCTATAGTGTCCAACGGGCACAATATTTCGGCGATCATACATGTCGCCATTATCAGGTGAACTGACGGACTGAGCTCCTGTGAACGTGCCGGTACGGAGATCCGTACGCTATGGCTGCTCAGAGGGAACTGGGTTCGGTCGCGGCGGCGGACGATTTAAATACCCTCCAACTGCGGCGCGCTCCCTCCGCCGTCCGTGCCCCGCGCCACGGTCGCGCGGTGGAACGGATTGCGACGGCGTCTGAAATGATGTCGGTGTGATGACTCTGTCCATCGTGGTCGTCACAACAATACATTTGCTCGATTTACTCTTGATTAACCCAATCACTGGTTCCCAAACCTTGCTAAGATTATAGCCACAGTCACGGTTTATGAGGTCGTCATTGGTGCGAATTTTGATGGCCTCTCTAACAACGCTGTCCCAGTATCTCGACGTCTGTACCAGAATCCTTGTGCGGTCATACTCCATAGCGTGATTTTCCGACAAACAATGTTCAGCGACCTCCGACTTGCTCGGATACATCAGTCGAGTGTGCCTCTGGTGTTCACGGCATCGACCCTCGATGGTACGCATCGTCTGACCAATATACGACCAATATACGGAGAATTAATTAGAATTTAATAAAATTTTGATGTCATTTCATTCATCTTTTGAACCATTTTTGTAAATTTTTTTAAATAATTTCAGCCAAAAATAACAAGGTTATGCTGTGATGTCTGCTGAAGGTTGTGAGTATAGTCCTCCAGTTCAGATTTCCATCTGAAATCAGAAAGGTATTGATTTTACATTAATAACTTATTTTCTAAGGACATGAACCTCATTACAAGTGAAATTAATGAAAATTAAAAATTTTGCAGGCATTGGAACAATTTACTTCAATTGTCATGATTTTTTCTCTAATTATGCATAGAAAAATACCCTTAAAATCTTGATATCATCTCACAAGTTGCTTCATATAATTTTTAATTTGATAAAGAATCATACTATCAATTTTCATAATGCTTGGTCCTATACTTTTAGAGTTGGACTACATGCAAATGTGAGAAACGCATTTGAAAATTAATTCTCGAAATCTAGAAATTCAAGGAAGTTAACATTAACATAAAATGCTTACTGATTAATCTGTGATTCCAGCACCATATAGTAATCCTCGTCCTTCCTCATAGGCTACATTTTGTTGTTGCAGCAGTGCTTTCCGAGCTTTCCGACCTTCCTTTGATTCCAATTAACTATGTTGATTCTGCTGGCTCACATGGTGGTTATCCATTTGTTCGGCATAATTAAAACTTTGTGGACCTACTACAATTCCTGCCTCATTCATGACCATCAGAAGGAATGAATTTCCTTCACTGAATAAGCCTGCTGTTAAATATGATGCCAGTTCAACGACTTTTAGTTTTGAGTGCAAGTGTTTAGTAGCTAATTGCCAAAAAGTGGAATTAAAAATTTCATTCACATTTTGTGAGTGGCCACCTAAACATCTCTCCAGTAATTCATTCCTTGATAAATATTGAGCCTGTACCCAATGTGTACTCAGTTCTATGCCCATAAAATCTAAATTAATGCAAACTTCACTTTGAAATTTTGACAGTGTATTCTTGGATAGTTAAGCTAATGATTTATGCAATAAAAAAATTGGACTTTTTGAACCACCTAATGTGTTTTCCCCCTTAATACCATAATAGTCAAGTATCCTAAGCAGAATTCTGTGATTCACATAATCAAATAACCGTTCAGTGTGGCAGAATATCGCATTAAGATAATTTGTATTGTTTAACACACCCTCAAGATAACTTTTAATAAAGTAATACCTGGGAACAACAATGGATGATGATATGAAGTGAACTGATAACATAAGCTCAGTTTCACACAAACAAAATGGCAGACTTCAGTTTGTTAATAATATGTTGATAAAATGCAATTTATCTATCCAAAAGATATCTATACTTTAATACTGCACAAATGCATGGATGTTTGAAGGGGAGGAGGTAATACTGTGTTTGGGGCTCTCAGTAGCATCTCGTGCTCTCCTTCACCTGGCCCTCCAATTTCTACTAGAGAACTGAACAAATACAGAGCCCCCTCAGGGAACTCAGTCTGGCGAACCTGAGATTCTTGAGAGAGGGCTAGTCAGTACCACTTGTACTGTATAACTATCAGACATGGTCATGTCTGAATAATCATTGTTAGGTATGTCAGCGGAAAGTTGTTTGCCAGGAAGAATGGAGTTACAGGTCTCCAAGCACTTTTTGATGCAATTCACATGCCTTTCAAGAATAACAATATACTTCCTCCACTTACTACTACAAGGACATTTTATATTTTTGGGCAAATGATTGAAATCTTTTGTTGCTGCATATTGAACTTCTTTTTGAGGCACTGACAGCTTTAATAATGGGTAATAAAGGTAATCTTTCCCTCTTCATGTAGCGGAGATGCTGATTTGCAGATAGTCACAACAAAAAGATTCCCACAGTTATAGCTTTTGGCCATTAAGGCCTTTTTCAACAATAGACACACACACACACACACACACACACACACACACACACACACACACACACACAAAGACAGGGTGTGTTGGTGAAATGATGGGTATGTAGTTCCAGAATGGGAACAGGGAGGGGGCTAGATGGGTGAGAACAGTGACTAACAAAGGTTAGGTTCACCCATCCAGCTCCCTCCCTGTTCCCATTCCAGCACTTTACAGCTGTCATTTCATCACCACACCCAGTCTTTTTATTTCTCTCCTTTTCCACTACCGCCACCCCTCCCCTCCCCACCTTCTGCCTGCCCTCTGTAGTATACAGAGAAGTTGCAGCATTAGAAAACTGTAGCGAAATGCAGGAAGATCTGCAGCGGATAGGCACTTGGTGCAGGGAGTGGCAACTGACCCTTAACATAGACAAATGTAATGTATTGCGGATACATAGAAAGAAGGATCCTTTATTGTATGATTATATGGTAGTGGAACAAACACTGGTAGCAGTTCCTTCTGTAAAATATCTGGGAGTATGCGTGCGGAACAATTTCAAGTGGAATGATCATATAAAATTAATTGTTGGTAAGGCAGGTACCAGGTTGAGATTCATTGGGAGAGTCCTTAGAAAATGTAGTCCATAAACAAAGGAGGTGGCTTACAAAATACTCGTTCGACCTATACTTGAGTATTGCTCATCAGTGTGGGATCCGTACCAGATTAGGTTGACGGAGGAGATAGAGAAGATCCAAAGAAGAGCGGCGCATTTCGTCACAGGGTTATTCGCTATCCTTGATAGCGTTACGGAGATGTTTAGCAAACTCAAGTGGCAGACTCTGCAAGAGAGGTGCTCTGCATCACGGTGTAGCTTGCTCACCAGGTTTCGAGAGGGTGCTTTTCTGGATGAGGTATCGAATATATTGCTTCCCCCTACTTATACCTCCCGAGGAGATCACGAATGTAAAATTAGAGAGATTCGAGCGCGCACTGAGGCTTTCAGACAGTCGTTCTTCCCGCGAACCATACGCGACTGGAACAGAAAAGGGAGGTAATGACAGTGGCACGTAAAGTGCCCTCCGCCACACACCGTTGGGTGGCTTGCGGAGTATAAATGTAGATGTAGATGCCTAAGCTGCAGCACTTCACTGTCCGCCACCCCCACCACACTATCCCTTCCCCTCCCTGCCCCAGACTCCTCCTTACCTCCACCCAGTCGCCACTCCCATCATGCACTGGTGCTGCTACTCTCAGTGTGATTTCAGTTGCCTGAGAGTGCAGTCATGTGTGCAAGTTTTGTTTGCATGAGTGTATGTGTGTGTGTGTGTATATGTGTGTCTATTGTTGACAAAGGCCTTAATGGCTAAAAGCTATAATTGTGAGAATCTCTTTGTGCTGTGCTTATCTGCGACTCAGCATCTCTGCTATATGGTGAGTAGCAACTTTCCTTCTCTAATATTGTTACATTCTATCCTGGATTTTCCATTGTTTGATTTCGTCTTTCCCTCTAGTGTTGTAGGTATCTGGACACTGGGCTGAAAACAACTTACAAGTTCATGGTGCCCTCCATCAGTAATGTTGGAATTCAATATGATGTTGGCCCACCCTTAGCATTGATGACAGCTTCCACTCTTGCAGGAATATGTTTAATCAGGTGCTGTAAGGTTTCTTGGGGAATGGCAGCCCATTCATCACGGACTGCTGCACAGAGGAGAGAGATCAATGTCAGTCAGTGAGGCTTGGCACGAAGTCACCGTTCCAAAACATCCCAAAGGAGTTCTGTAGGTGTTCTATAGGTGTTCAGGTCAAGACCCTGTGCAGGCCAGAACATTAAAGGGACATTATTGTTGTGTAATCACTCTGCCACAGGCTGTGTATTATGAACAGGTGTTCAATCAGCATGAAAGATGCAATTGCCACCTCTGAACTGCTCTTCAACAGTGGGAAGCAATAAGGTGCTTAAAACATCAATGTAGACCTGTGCTGTGATAGTGCCATGCAAAACAACAAGGGTTGCAAGCTCCCTCCAGGAAAAACATGACCACACCATAACACCACCACCTCCAAATTTTACTGTTGGCACTACACACGCTGGCAGATGTTGTTCACCAGGCATTCGCCATACCCACACCCTGCCATTGGATCACCACATTGTGAATCCATGATTTGTCACTACACACAACGTTTTTCCACTGTTCAATCATGCAATGTTTACGCTCCTTACACCAGGCGAGTCGTCGTTTGGCATTTACCAGAGTGATGTTGGCTTATGAGCAGCCGCTCGACCATGAAATCCAAGTTTTCTCACCACCCACCTAACTGTCATAGTACTTGCAGTGGATCCTGATGCAGTTTGGTATTCTTGTAAGATGGTCTGTATAGATGTCTGCCTATTACACATTATGATCCTCTTCAACTGTCGGTGGTCTCTGTGTGTCAAAAGACAAGGTCGGCCTGTATACTTTTGTGCTGTATGTGTCCCTTCAAGTTTCCTCTTCACTATCCCATGGGAAACAGTGGACTTAAGGATGTTAAGGAGTGTGGAAATCTCGCATGCAGATGTAGAAACAAGTGACACCCAGTCACCTGACCACGTTCATAGTCCCTGAGTTCCGCGGAGCGCCTCATTCTGCTCTCTCACGATGACTACTCAGGTTGCTGATATGGAGTACCTGGCAGTAGGTGGCAGCATAATGCACCTAATATGAAAAACCTATGTTTTGGGGGGGGGGGGGTGTCCAGATACTTTTGATTACCTAATGTATGTACATCACTGTTCGTCGCAAATTTTGATGCATTATTTATGACAAATTCCATTATTGAATATATGTATTGTGATGGTGCAGTTAAAAATGCCTAGCACTTTGAAGAGGTACCAATGTGACATCTGTGGATGAACACCACATATTATTCTTACTACTTGGTTTAGTGCAACCATTACTTTCTTTCTAAGTAACGAGTTACCCTAGAAAGTTGTTCCATGAGCAATTATTGAGTGGAAATATGGAAACTATCACAGGAGGTTGAGTCATTTGTTTTCAAGTTTAGCAATTATACATAGAGCAAAAGTAGCTGAAAATAACTACTTGAAAACCTCAGTAACAAGCTTCTCCCAGTTCAACTTTTCAACAAGACGTACATACAAAAATTTGGAGTATTTTACCCTATTTACTGACTCCTGCTCTTGTGCTAAGTCAATTGTTGGTATGACTCTGTTGTTAATTGTGTGTCTACAATAGATAAACATCAATAACACATCTTGCAATTGTATCTGATTTATTATTAACATAAGACAGTATGCACAAAATCAATAAACACGTAAGAAGCATCAGTTCACAGATGAGTCAACACACTGGCTGGTCCAAAGGTCTCAGAAAGTCAGAGCGTGCGCACTTCACCAGAGTTGATATCTGCTACAGAGACCCCTCCCCCTTCGGTGTGTGGAGCAATGTGGACAAATGAAGGGGAGGTGAGTAATCACTTGAGGAATGTGAGAGATTATGTAATCCCCGTACCAGAGTAGAGTGTGCAGCTGAGGACTGAGACAGGAAGGGGAGGGGGGAGCCAGGGTGTGGTTGTTTTTAAGATGCATCAACACAGTATTGGACAAAGGGGCAGTAGACATCATTGAAGTGGGGTATTTGATGAAGTCTGCTGGAGATGGAGCGATGTCCACAAGGGGCATGTCATCGGCCAACTCGTCCAGCATCCAGGCAGGCTTGACCCATTGCAAGGATACTGTCTGAAGTTTTCTGTGCAGGAGTATCTCCATTGTGTTGGAGCTGCAACTCAGGACCTTGTGAGGGTCCAAATATCAGGGGTGGAGTGCTGCTTGGACCATATCGTCATGGAGCAACACAAATTGACATGTAGTAAAGTCTTTATGGATGAACACTCGAGGTTGAGTGAGGAGCCTTGCAGGAGGTGTGTAAAGACTGGCTACATGAGAATGAACTTGTTCAACAAGAGCAGGCAGATTGTCAGACAAAGGATAGTAGGTGTCCTTGATCAATTCGGCTGGGAGGACCAAAGGCTCAGTTCAGTGAGCGAGGTCTCGAGATCAGCTCTGTGGGCTGACTGGATATCCAGAAAGAATCATTGTAAAGCCTTGGACCAGAGGGCACCATGGCACATTAAGGCTGCCTTCAATGTTCTGTGCAATCGTTCAATGAGGCCATTGCTTTGTGGATGGTAAACAGTGGTGTGATGTTTGGCCATACCGCACAAGGCACAGAGC
Source organism: Schistocerca nitens (assembly GCF_023898315.1). Classification (NCBI taxonomy): domain Eukaryota; kingdom Metazoa; phylum Arthropoda; class Insecta; order Orthoptera; family Acrididae; genus Schistocerca; species Schistocerca nitens. Next base: position 572,688,613 of record NC_064614.1, on the reverse strand, counting down.
CGAGTAAATAACTAAGGCTCAAACTGGCAGCTCTGATCTGTCATGAGAGAAGTCGGGCAACCAAAATGAACAATCCAGGTTGTGACAAAAGGTCAAGCAGCCGTGTCTGCAATAATGTCAACTAAAGGAATGGCCTCCACCCTTCAAATGACATGGTTTATCATTGAGAGAACACGTCTGTAGCCCTCAGAAGGAAGAAGGGGCCAAAGATATCTATGTGCATGTGATAAAATCGTCCCTGAGGGATGTTGAGCTTCCCAAGGGGAGGTTGTGCATGTCTGCCGACCTTGCTGCTTTGGTAAGGAAAGCATGCATGTGCCTAGGTGCAGCAGTCGTGTTTGACACTTGGCCCAACAAAATGTTCAGTAACAAATCATGTGATAGCCTTGATACCAGGGTGGGCAAGTTCATGAAGGGCTGAGAAAATAGCGCATAATAAGAGGATGTTAACAAGCAGACAGATATTGCCAGTGGAAATGTTACAGAGGACTGGGAGAGAAGTGCTGACCAGGTTACATAGCTCAAGTGAGAGTGAAGTATTGGCATCCTGGTGTAAAAGTTGGATGTCGTTGTCATCAGCTTGTTGTCATGCGAGATTATCCAGGTTGAGGGGCAATGAGGTGATATTGATACAAGAGAGGTAATCAGCCACAACATTGTCTGTGCCTTGGATATGGTGAGCATCAGTGGAGTACTGTCAAACAAGATCCATGTGTCACAACTGGTGGGGCAGAAGGTCTCGCATAGGGCTATGGATAGCATCCATGAGGGATCTGTGGTTCACATAAACTGTGAAGGGGTGACCCTCAATGTCATGATTGAAGTACTTAATGGCTTTGTACACTACGAGTAGTTCACAATAGAAGGCTGGCCGCTTGCACTGGGCCTTCGTCAGTTTCTTAGACAAGAATCTAAGCGGCTGAGTAATGTCACTGACTTGTAGTTGGAAGACTGCACCTGTAGCGATGTTACTGGCATCAGCTGTGAGGGAAACAAGTGTGTCAGGTACTGAGTGGGCCAGCATGACTGCTTTGGGCAATGTGGTTTTGACCATCTCCGGTACCCCCTGTAATTTATGTTTGCTGGAAGTATTCTTGTCTGCAAGTGCATCACTCAGAAGAATCTGAATAGATGTGGCATGTGGCGGTTGGTGCTGGTGGAAATTCATCGTCCTGAAGAAACATTGAAGTTAGAGACTAGTCCTCAGGGAGAGGTAGGTTAAGAATGAAATCAAAATGGGCAGAGGTTGGTAGGACATCTTCAATGAAGACTGTGTGCTCAAGGTATGTGATAGTCGAACTGCTCAGCTGTGATTTATTATGATTAATTTCCACACTGTTGACAACCAGAATAAAGAGAATGTGCTCAAGGTGCTGTAGATGTTCCTCGACAGAGGAAGGGAAAATGAGGATGTCACCTAAGTATGCATAATAGTGAGGTAAGTTAAACAGGACATAGTCGATAAACCACCGCCGCATTTGGGCCGCGTTTTTTTAGGCGGTGCAGCATGAAATAATATTTGAAGAGGCCAAAAGGGCTAATGATAGCCGGTTTGGAATATCTGATAGGTTCATTTGTATTTGGCAGTAGGCCTTGTGACAGTCTAGTACAGTGAAAGTGTTAGAGCCTTGGACCAGCTGGATGGAATCCTGGATGTGGGGGATCAGGTAGTTGTTGATGATAGTAAATGCATTGAGGGACCTGTAATCACCACACATGCAAAAAACTCCACCCTTCTTAAGAACAAGGGGATTGGGAGAGGACCAGTTATTGTTGTAGGGATAGATGATTCCCAAGTCCTAAAGATCTTGCACAATCTCCTTGGTGCAACAAAGTTTGTGAGCCTGAAGGTGCCAAGCTTTATGATGTACCAGAAGGCCTTCAGTGGTATTGATTCTGTGGCACATGCCGTTAGTGATAGCCCGCTAATAAGTTGTCACTGGGGATGGGCATGGTGGTCAAGAGGGGAACTGCAGTGGAAGGTACTGAATCACTAACCTTGGTGTAAGGGGTACACTGCAAAGTCAGTGACAGCAAGGTGCAGTCAGAGGAGTCAGCAGGCAACAGATAACTAGCTGTAGTGGGAGATGTGGACTGCACAGCAGAAGTGTGGGATGCAATTTGCGGAATTGGAAGGTGCTCTGTCACTAGCAGCAGTATGAGATGTGCATTGCAGCAGAGGAAGTGGAAGGACAAGGTCAGAGGAACCCCACTGAGCGTCAGCAGATGAAAAACTGAACCCGTGACAGTTCAGTGGCTGCGAAAGCAAACTGAGGGCACAGCTTCATGTTTTGGGCACAGACTGCATTGATTAGAAATGTTCGCGCAAAAGCTTGGTGAGCCGTGTGGTAATTTGTACCAAGAGCAACACTCAGAGAGAGAAACCAGTAACAGGTCAGGAGAGGAGGACGCCTGTGGTTGGTGGGGTCCAGTGGCGCATGAAATGTGAGAACCTGAGGAATAGCATAGCAAAGCAGACTGTAGGTTCAGGGATATGTCATAATCGTTTAAGAAATCCAACCCGATGACTGAGGCATTGACATCTATGATGTAGAATGTCCAAGGGAAAATCTGGTCCTGGGTAAACTCAAGTGAAATCTTGGTGGAGCCATTGACAGCGATGAGATTTGTTAGCAGCAACCAGAGTGAGGTTAGCTGAAGAGATTGGAAAAGTGGCAAGAGTGGCAGGTATGGCACTGATACCTGATTCCACATCCATAAGGAAATGAAGACTTGAGTTGGTGTCCATGACGTACAGTTGACTCGCCTCAGGAGGTGGGATGGGTGGTCATTAGTGAGACGGTAGGCTCTGAGTGGAGTTGTGGTGGGACATGGCGCCAAAATGTGTCCACCCATCTCATTTGGGTAAGTGCAAGGTGACTGGCAGTTCTGGGTAGCATCCCTGAATGTGGCATGGAACCAGTAAAATGGATAAAGTGGGTGAGGATTAGGGGCGGGGCCATCAGTGGCCACCTGTGAATACTGTTGTGAGACAGAAGTCTGTTCAGGTGTCAGTTTGGTTGTCATTGGTGGGCATCATGGAGCTGCTGCTGGTAGTGTGGGTTGGAGACTGCCATATATCAGTGCCGCACAATGTGAAACTACTGTATAGATTGAGAACTTGGATTTCAGAGTGTCCATCATACGCGACAGAAGCTGTAATTACAATTCATGTAGCAGCTTCACCAAGCACAAGGTGCATAAAGCCACATCTGGCATCAACTTGATGTTGATTTGTGCGTGAAGATATCACCAAAGTTGAGAGTCTTCATTTGCAGAGACGCTCCTTATGAATTATATGGTGGATGACTACAACTGGTGGTGTGAGAGGTGTTCGATGAGACAAGCCTTTGCCAAAACATGTACTTATATTCAGTAGGTAGCGCCAGTAACAGATCACTGATGAGGTCATTGTCATCATGGAGATGATTTACCAAACAGATAAATCATGCACTGTCATTGGTGAAGCTGTGGATGTTGAGAAGATTGTCAACAAAGGCAAATCACATCTTCAGATTATCCTTTTGTAGAGCTGATGATGATGATTTGGGTTGAGGGGGCACTCGACATCATGATCATCAGCGCCCTGACGAAAAGTCGACATGCAAATCTCATGGGTGGGGATGAATGCTTGCTCCACATGCAGAGCAGTTTATAATGTATTAAAGTCTGCCGCCCTTCCCCACCAGTTTAGGGATGAGGCCTGACAGTTCACAAAATTTCACTACTCTTGTAACACTGGTGTCAGTATATGCGAGGATGGTAGGCAGATCTCCAGTGAGACCGAGGGCTGCCCTAATATCAGTATGCAGGACACATGTAGCCACAATATGCTGAACTGAAAGTGTCATGCCACAAACTTCACAGAATGGTGGGTCCTCCCACCGGAGCAGGAAGCCATGTGTGAAAGGGCTATGCCCTATGCACAGTCTGGTAAGCAGTACCTCCTTCCAGTGGCAAGGATGACACGAAGTCCGCCAAGTCTTTGTGGCTGATTTTCCCACTGATGCATGATGCATCTATCAGAAAAAAAGATAATGGTGTGCAATGGGATGGGACATTGATGGACAGCACCATCCCAGCATGCTTCCTTGGCAGCTTTGTCAGCCATGTCGTTACCCTGTATCCCAATGTGGCCAGGGACCCAGCAAAAGATCATCACCTTGCCACGGTGTTGGAGGCACTGTAAGGAGCCATGGATGAGCTGAATCAGTGGGTCTACCGGATATATTTGGTGAAGTACCTGCAGTGCACTATGAGAGACGGAACAGACAAGAAAACTCATAAGGTGATGTCTGTGAACCCTCTCCAGTGCCATCAGGATGCCATATAACTCTGCATTATAATTTGTAAATTGTTCTGGAAGACACATTTTAAAAACCACAGAACAACCAAGAGCATTCTCCTGCTGGGATCCATCTGTATAAATAATGATAAAACTATGGTACATACTTAAAATAGACGAAAACAAAGTTTTAAAAACCAAATCTGGAGTACAACTTTTCGTGTACTGCGTCAAGCTTAAAATCAGTTTGGGCCTCTGAAAACACCAAGGCAGCAGTGCATTCCATCCCTGGGTGTTTATTTTCATGCCCGAGAGATCCAGATCTTTGAGACAGTCTGTAGCACTTATACCAAATGGCTGCATCACTTGGGCCCAATTCCTGAACAGTTGTTCGAAGGTGGTTTGGATCACTGAACTAAATGCCAATGACTGAGGTGACACAGATTTTCAGCACCTGACGAGCCAAAAGGATACGTCACCGAATCCAGAGTGGTGATTCACCAGCCTCTGCACACAGACTCTTCATCTGAGGTGGTTACTAGATCTGGGCAGGCAGCCCTCTGGATCTCACAAGTGATAAGGGCCACTGCCTCCTGTGCACAATCCTTTTGTTCAAAAATAGCCAATCAACTGTACCATATTGTACTGTAACCAATTTGCCCTTTATATCATCCACCTGTGCGGTCTCCTGTTGGCCATCATCCTTATTGGCAGACAGATCCGCACTGGGAAGTGGTCACTAGAATGTAAGTCTGGAGCCACTTCCCACTGAACTGAGTCTGCAATAGCTGGGGAACAAAAACAAAGGTCAATAGCCAAAAAAGACCCTGTAGCTGTGGAAAAGAGAGTCATCTGACCTGCATTCAGAAGGCAGATATTCTCAGAATGGATGAGTCGCTCGATCATCCAACCCTTGGAACAAGTAGTAGCTGATTCCCACAGTACGTTGTGAGCATTGAAGTTCCCCACAAGGGGGAATGGGTGTGGGAGTGCCTAGAAGAGGTCTGCCAGTGCGTCTGCATCCAAAGCGTCATTGGGGGGGGGGGGGGGGGCAGGTTCTAAGAATACACTGTGGTAGTAAAGATAACCCTGTAATGCAGGTGTGTCAGTGACTTTAAGATGCGTTTGTTGGAAGCAGATGCAGAAAGGTTTATCCTAGACCAGCAGCTGCAATTCTTCCAAATGCCTGGGTTGCGACGATGGTTTAGTTGACTTCTGATGTTCGGGAGTAGTATGTGGCTTAGGTGGTAAGCCTATGGCTGATGGCTTCCGAACGACATCAGTTGCAAGTCGAGCGCTTCCTCCCACAGGTACATCGACAAGTGCATGTGCTCGTACTTGAATCTGTGGTCTGAGTTTGTGTGGAAGCATCACATTTAGCGATTGGTGTCTTAACAGCTGATGCAAAAGAAGTAGCAAAAACCAGTGGTTGAATGGCTTTGAAAGCCTTTTTAGCTTCACCATCTCTTTACTTTCAACTCTTGAATTTCCCTTTCCTCGTTGTAAACCCCACACTTTCTGTCCACACTGGGTGATCCCCAGAGCAGCTTACACTTTTACGGGGAAGTATACAAGAAGTCCCTGACTTGTGAGTGGAGCCCCCACAATTGCCACACGTAGCCTTCCTGTTACATCCCATAGTGGTATGGCCAAATCTTTGACCCCTGAGGGGTCTTGTAGAGCTGGCAGTTCAGGGTATCTGCCAGGTGCCACCTGTTGTACGGTAGTTAGCAGAGTGTAGACTTGATGAGTTTCTTGTGTTGAGTAATTTGTGGGGAGTGCAGAATCTGGATTGTGCGCAACGTGAAGTAGTCCTTGCCTGAAGTCTCAGTTGCATGGTGAGGACAGTGGCCGCAGGTGGTGAAAGGCGTGGACAGTGCAGATGCACTGAGAACTTTCATGGCAGAGGTGGCTGGTGCCACCATGACAGAGAGCAGATTGGTTACACAAACATGGTTGTAGGATGACATGATGTCATGGACTGGGGTGAAGGGGGCAGCCAGTGCCAGTGCAAAAGCAAGTGGAAGGCATACTGCAACTGGATCAAAGCATGATGCAGCTGACATGGAGACGTCATAGCCCACCATGGGAGGAGCAACCAGTGTCATTGAAAAAACATGCAGATGACGCAAGAACATGCTATGAAACCAACGTGAAAACATATGCGTGAACAGTCAACCGGAATGGAAGATTTTGCACTCATTTATGAAACTTCATATCAGATGAGTGCGGATAACAGTTCCAGGAAGATCCAAACAGTTATGAGGTACAGTAACTGCACTATCCTAAACATGTACAAAGTCGGTGTGTTACACAAACTGTTGCACAAAGTGTCCATTTTGTAGTGCGGTATTATGTGTTGGCCATGTTTAACTGGGTGAGGTAATACCAGTCATACTGTAGCAGGCTGAAGAATAATGAAACTGTTTATGCTTGACATTGTTTCTTGTTGTAGATGCAGCAGGCGCCTGTCATTCATACACCAGTGTCGACATAGGAAAAATAGTGTTCGATGGAACATTAGTAAGGTGATCCATGTTGTTGTAGAACAATGCATAGTGAGCACACAATAACACACAGAAAGAAGTCATCACTCTTTGTTATTGAGTTTCCACTGTGATTAATTATGTATCTACAATGGATAAACACCTGTAACATTCCTTGCAATTTTATCTGATTTATTATTACCAAAAGATAGTATGCACAAAATCAGTACATGCACAAGAAACATGAATTCTCAGAAAAGTTAACACACTGACAGATCTCAAGATCTCAGAAAGTCAGAGACAGCATACTTTACTGAAGTCGATATCCACCACAACTCTATTTGTTGCAGAGAAATGAATATCTCTTTTGTTACTTTCGCTCTAATTCTGCTTGTTAAATGTTAAGTGGAAGGTCATTCACACATACAATGAATAATTAGTCAAGTTTTAAATTAAAACAATTATCTGTTTCAGTCACTTTTATTTTCTCTTCTTTACCTTCATTTCACTAAAAATAAGTTGTTATTGTCTCACATATTATCATAATATGCCACTGAAGTCTTACATTCTAAACAATAACATTATATCAAAGCTATTTACACATCATTGTTTGGCCTAGAGGTTAGTGAAACAGAAACATGGTGAAATGTTTACCAACAGGCTCTGAAAGGGAGATGCTGGACAATACACTCGGAAAATTCTAAAAGCTTGTTTTTACTGCCTATCTAGTTGATTGTGAGAGAAAGAAAGTAGTGGATCTAATCATTTTTATTAAAAAGCTAGAATATAACTAAAATTTCATCAGAATAATTACAGAGGCACTCCTCAGTTTTCTAAGACAAGGCATTTACATTCATACTCTGCAAACCACTGTGAAGTACGTGACAGAAGGTATTTTTCATATTTCTGCCTGTTCCATTCATGTATGGAGTGTAGGAAAAATGATTGTTTAAGAGTCTATGTGCATGTTGTAATTAATATAATCTTGTCTTTGTGGTCTCTACAGGAATGATAAATAGGGGTCTGTAATACATTCCTAAATCCCCTGCTTAATTTGGGTTCTTGGAACCTTGTAAGCAGTATCTATCTTTAAGCATCTGCAAGTTCAAGTTTTTTTTTTTTTTTTCATCTTTGCAATTATGCTCAACTGTGGATCATCATTTGTACTGCCCTTGTCTGAAAGCAGTATTCCAGAATGGGGCAAAAAGGAATTTTGTAAGAAATCTCTTCTGTAGACTGATTGCATTTTCTCAGTATTATACCAATGAAATGAAGTCTGTCAAAAGCTTTATCTACAACTGAGCCTATGTAAAAAAAAAAAAAAAGGTCTGTGCCCACTTGTTGGAAGAAAGCACAAGTCACACCTGTCAAAAAAAGGGTCAGTGGGAGTGATCCACAAAACTACAATCAGTATCCTTGACATCCATTTGTTGTATAATACTCTGAGCTAAAATGTAATGTGGTTATCTCAAACAGTGTGACCTCCTCCATGCCAACCATCATTGATTTGGAAAACACTGGTCATGAAAAACCCAACTTGTGCTTTCCTCACATGATATCCTGTAAGCCATGGATCAAGGCAATCAGGTAGATGCAGTACTTCCTGGCCTCTGAAAAATGTTTGACTCAGTACGCACCAACACTTACTATTGGAAGTACTGTTGCGTGGTGTAGCAAGTGAAATGGGATGGAGAATCATTGGTAGAAAGAGAAGTAGCTTTAGCTGTGCCCTAGGAGGGTGTGTTGGAAGCACTGCTGACTTTGTTGCAATTGGTGAGGCAGTGAAACAGGTGATTTTGAAACCTCCATCAGTGATACAAATTTATTTACAGTGTTATAAAAGAAATACAACATGAATTTATAATGCTTGCAATTTAAAATGCCTTTCACTTGAAAATGACATCACATAGGTGGCCGCCATTCTCCTTCACATACATTTAAAGTGTTTTATGCAAGTTAGACACAACATCTTGTAGGACTGGTACAGTACTGTAATTTGATTAACTTCCTACCACATTTTATTCTTCAGTTTCTGGATGGTGTGTGGTGGGTGACACTGGAAGATCTGAGATTTCAAATGATTGCAAAGGAACAAATCACATTCTGAAAGATCAGGGGATCTTGGAGGCCAAGAAATGTCCCCTGTTCTTGAATATGAGATGACCAGGAAAAAATGTTCTCTAGCACATTAATGGAATGCCATGAGGTATGGCATGTGGCCCCATCTTTTTGGAAGAATTTCTTAACAGTTACAGGAAGCTCAGCAAGCTGTTGCACTAGGACATGGTTCAACATGTGAACATGTTGTTCTGTATTCATAGTAACAAGATTGTCACAATTGCCTTCAAAAAATAAGGTCCTATGATTCCAAGAGATGATATGCGACATCACACTATGCTTTGTGGGTGTGATGTGGCATTTCATAAAGCATTTCAGGATTTTCGCATGACCAGTATTAAAGTTTTGCTTGTTAATAAAGTCAGACACACAAAAATTGGCCTCATCACTCAAGATCAAATTGTTGCAAAGGCCTAGGTTGTCATTCATTAGTTCCACCAATTCCTAGCAAAAGCATAGCTTCTTTGCATGCCCATCCGCATTCAGTGCTTGGACTGGTTGAATTTTGCATGTGTGGTATCACAGTTTCTTATACAGTATTCGCTGTACAATGTGATCTGATATGTCAAGTTGCAGCACTTGTTTGTGTTCTGAATGCCTAGGACTTTGGCTGAAGGCTTTTCCACTCTTGCAATATTATCTGCTCTGCACACGTGTTTTGAATTTCTATTCCTCTTTCACAATGTATCACCTGTTTCCTCAATGTTCGGTACCCACATTTTGATAGCACGTGCCCATAGGACTGGGGCATGATGTACAAGATTGTAACGAGCATCAAATACACACTGTGTGATCACATAGCTGTTGTTATTTTTGTAAAACTCCTTCACAACAGCGTGTTGTTCACAGTCCATGATGCTATCTTGACTGAACATTGACATCAGGGTTGATGGCAAAGGTTTGTTGTCCAGATGGCACCACTTGCATTTTCTCATTCCTAATGTAACATGGTATTTCCAGGGCAGCCAAATTGCCTGTTTCACTACCACACCTATTGTATAATGACTTTTCACACACAATACAGTTATCTATAATGAAGTACTGTTAGAAGAAAAAAGAATTAAAAACAAACATTCATTCAGGTCTTGATAATAAGATTTCAGTGTAGTGCTTTAAAAGTCCAGAAACATAAAATTGTGCACTTTACAAAAAAAAGGAAAAAATATAATATCCCGCGGCTAAAATAGCCTATATAAATAGTATTCTTCATCTCATAAAAATAACTAGGTGTAACTATTTGTCGGGAGATGAAATGGAATGATCACATAGGCTCAGTCGTCTGTAATGCAGGTGGTTGACATTGGTTCATTGATAGAATACTAGGAAAATACAATCAGATTGCTTATAAAACACCTGTGTGACCCATTCTAGAATATTGCTCAAAGACCCACATCAAATAGAACTAACAAGGGACATTGACAATGTAGAAAGAAGAGCAGCATGAATGATCACTGGCTTGTTTGACCCATGAAAGAGTGCGGTAGTGTTGCTGAAATAAACTGAACTGGCAGGTGCTTGAAGATAGTCACAAACTATCCCATTCAAGCCTATTTATGTTCAAGTGCCAGCTTAAATGAGGAATCTAGAAATATACTAGAGTCCCTGTGTTTTGCTCCCATAGGATAATGAAGACAAGATTAGACTAATTGCAGCTCACAGAGAGGCATTTAAACAATAATTCTGCCTGCCTCCATAAATGAATGGAGTGGGAAGAAACACTAATAGCCAAGTCATTGGACGTATCCTCTGCCAGACACTTCACTTAAATGATTTAAATAGTGATATCATAGTCATACGATAGGCCCTACTACATTTCTGTGTTTTGTGAAGTACGAATGTACAATTTTACATTTGTGAACATTAAAGCAATTTGCCAGTCTTTGAAATCTATGAAGACCAGACAGTATGTGTATTGTTTAATTGTGATAGTTTTTCTTTACAACATCAAGAGTCCCAATTGTTGATGAAATCTTGTTGATTCTCCAAAGAAATGACCCCAGTAAGGGTAAAGAATCTAGTAGCCTACAGCGACCTCTGTCAAATTGTTTCTAAATTGGACCACATTTAATTGATTATATTAAAGATTACTATTAATCATTGGCGTGATCATAGTTAATAATTGAAAAATACTGTATAACATAATCATAACCTATGACAGTCAGAATACTGGAGAAAATTCAGAGCAAGAACAATAATAAGACATATATGAAACTAGTAAATTCCATCGAGTATAAGAGAATATCCACACTCAAAATCTGAAGCTGTGTTTATACACCACAGTGCATGTGAAACATTTTTATCCATTGCCACAAGTGGTATTAATGAAAGAGAGATTTCACCTAAATGTTAATTACCTAGATTGGTGTTGAGATATTTGTCTAAATGATATTTGCAAGGAGAAAAAAATGGAAATCTGCAATGCCTGCAAAAGAAGCAAAAACTATTCATACGGAGATAATAACTGGTAACGAATGTACTCCAATAAATCACCGGCAGTACCTGTGTGATTCTTTGTGATGACTTCTGATTAAGGCTGCGGAGGAATGTTGAGAAAATAGAATCAGACAAAACACAGTTTGGATCTTATAAGCACCTCAGCAAAATTAAACATGAAACTTTCACTCTTACGAGCAGTTATATGGGAAGGAAATCAGTCTGACCAAAAAAAATTATGTACCCTGGAGGTAACCGTACCCTTCTTTCACCAACATTAAAAGCGAACTGGAAACATGATGGACCAAAAGAAACCTTCCACATAAGACTTGGTAACGTCACAGGAAAGGTGATTTGTATTACTATTTTGAAACAGTTGTTGTCGTGACTGAGTATTTGATGCCTTTTCTCTGCTCCCGCGAAGAGAGCTACGCGCTACTTGGCAGTATGTAGCCAAAAGCCAATGTAAAAAAACGTGTAATCACATGCCGATCAGATGCGCTATGCAACACAGGAAACCTTCACGATTGTTCGTTTGTTTGGCATTATTAATAAATACGTTTCAGTTGCGTTATAAAAAGGAAAACTGAAAGTAAAACTAGAAAGTATCGCCAGAAAACTGGCCGATCTTTAATACAACTGATGACGAGAACAGCATGCGTTGGTAATTTTGTATCGAAGTGTCAGGAAGGAAAATACATTAAAAATATTTATTACGAAAATTTAATTTATTACGCCTCGGTATGTAACTTCTAACTTGTGTCTATGGTTGTCATTCATCTTTGATGTTTGCAAGCCTCTTCACGCTAAATAAACTTCGTTCGACGCAAATGCGTTTGAACTGCTTTGACTAAAGAGAACACTAAATTTCAAGGGGAGGGAACTGGGAAGCACCGCGTATTCGCGTGTGCGTTTTTTAAGTTTTTGTGTGAGTTTGGTTTGGAAATAAATTGTGATTGTTCTTTACAAGTTTTGTTAAAATCAACCTTTCGCCGATAAGAAGCAGTGTTCGAGGAAAAGTCTAGTGCCAGCAGACCAGTCCTACGCAAGGTGAGAACTGAAGAAATAGTTTTGTTTGTAAACATGTATGCTCGCTGTCAGCTGAGAACGTGAAGTGAGGCTTTTTAGCAGTATAAGTTTTCGTGTATGTTGTAATTTGTTACGTTGATTTTTTTTTTCTCCGTCAGCCCCCTATCGATCCGAACACTAGATCTGCGAAAATATCTCGTTTAGTTTTTGCAAGAGGACGGATCGAAACGTTAATTCTTTCTGCCCTACTGCTTAATCCATGTACAGACACAAAAGTGAAAGTGGTATCCTTTGTAATATGTAGTTTCCTAGATCCTGGTTGGCATTCACCATTACTTTCATTACATTTGGTGTCATTGAATGCATTTACCAAACAAATTACGAGAAAATTGAAATTTCATTTTACTTCATTGCTTACAAAATGAATTGACTCAAAGAACGAGAGATAGAGATCAGTTTTTGAAAGGGCCTTATACTGTTCTTTAGTAGCAGATTGATAACGTTCATAACTGAAGAGTGATTGATCATTTTCAGTCATTTTATAATGATGTATGAAATTGATGTAGGGACTGTCGTCGTGCCCATCAAGTTGATGAACGTGTCATAAGAATAACTTTGGGTTGTTTATTACAATCTATTTTTAGCAGAGAACTCATACTTAGGAAGAGTACTGCTCAAAACCCTGCCCAGCCTTCAAGATTTATGTTTCGTCTGTTTCTCCTAATCTTTCAATGGTTGCATTGAATTCCTTTTCCAACATAGACAGTGTACATTTCTTATGCAAACAGCACCTCTATCAGTACATATATCTGTTTTCATCAGATGCTTGGACTCTTCATTTCTAACTGCAGATTTCAGAAAAAAAGTGTAGTTACCCCACTAGGGGACTACATTATTTGATAAGTAAATTTACACCAAGAAATGCTATTAACTGACAATTAAAAACGTTGTCTGAGAAGAAAAGTTTATTTGTAATACATGCCTTGGTTTAAAAATGGACTGTAAAGAGAAGTGATATTTATGTAAAGCAGTCTGTGAAGCTTGTTGTAGTTATCGTAAGAAGTGAACTACATAATAAACCATGTGATACTTCCATCTGCAGAACTGGTATGTGTTCACATATTAAATATACCAAGAATATCATAGATCTAATATGTTTTTAGCATTAGCATGCTTAATATAATTGCCACTTGACTGAACTTAAATTGGTGCAAATTGAAATACAACTTTTCTTTCATGAGGAAGTAGTACAACATGACTTTCAGTAGAAACGAGTATAATCCACATGGTACCATTATAAAATGGCAATATAAAATAATGAATAGTATGTTGGTGATGTACACCATTTACATGATACAACAAGAATATGTGTAGGATATATGAATAAGAATCAAGTGACTGGTCACAACAAAGTGACCTTTGTCATTTGTAGTTAATGTTTGGTATACCCCTTATGAAGATACAGATATGTGGCATGAATCAGAATATAAAGTGAAGAGAGAATTAGCAGGCAGAAAATGTATTTATTTTTATGTTACTTGAACAACTGCCCTTGCTATGTTTAGATAGGCTAGAAAGAAACGTAATAAAATTAGAACAGTAATGCCCTTCTCAGTTTTAGTAAGTAAAATAAATCAAAATCATCCCCATTGAGGTATCTGGGTGGGGGGGAGGGAGCGAGCCAAAAAGCCAAAAGGAGAATGATGTTAATTATGGCCTGCTTGCTACATAGGAAAGAGTAGCCTGTGGCAAACAACTTTAATCTTAATTTGTAAATGGCACTTTTGCTGTCTACCAAGAATTGTTTTTCGTGTGTATCGAATTTTTCCAGCTATGTATTTCACTCCTTTTTGTGTCACATTTGATTCGGTCTGTGAAGTATGAGCTCATACTAGCCGTGACAGTGCTCAATTTGAATGAACGTTCAATATCTGGTCAGATCGTTACGACTCTATATTTCACCCGTCACAAGCAATAATACAGTATAGCATACTATATCTGCCTTCTCCCGCCTTCAGCTTGTGAAATGCGTGTGTCTTCGTTAGCCAGGGCATATTTACGAGGCCGGAACTTAATTTACTTTGCACGTAGCAGAGCTGCTTTAATAACTAACAATTTATTAAAAGTGGGGCATATTCTGTGTACTGCACACGCGCACACAGGCGACGTAGAGTTGCTCTGGTGATGCAACTTGTTTGCTACCAGCTTGGCATGACAGGTCGACGGACTTTGGCCCGGCAGCAAAGCACACATTTGCTGGTTGGCCGTCCAGCTCCCGGCCAGTTGTCGAACATCACAACAGCTGTTGTTCTGTCGGAGAACACGTAATTAAAAACTTGTTTTGCTGAACCTAGAATTTAAAGTGTTTGTCAATATTATTTATTGATGATATCCTGTTTCTGTACAGGTTTTCTTGTAATACCGTGTATGGGTCACTATTTAAATTGTGAGAAAAAGACGATAGCTCCAAAAGTTCGCTGACACAACTCTTTCTCGCCTACGAAATCGGAACATACTACGCGTGTCGAGGCCTATATTTTAATTTGGCAATTTTTCGTAAAACCGACCAACTTGAAGGTGAAGGGGGTATTACGAGAGGAGAAATCCTTTCTCAAAGGACATTTGTCCAAATAGCTCGGGTGGTACTACGATGTACGAGGTGTTGCCGTAAAGTTCTAATTATTATCTCGAAAAAAATAAAGTTACGTAAATTTTAATTTTTGCTGGTACATGTATGGAGACCTGGAACCGATTGAAATCTCCTCGCTACAATACCTGAGTGAGCCGTTAAGGAAGCCGAAACAAAATGACTGCCCATTGAGAAACTGGAATCTCGTGCCATAATTCGTTTTCTGCAGCAGCAGAAACGTTGCAGCTGTCAGGACAATCCAGATGACTTTAGCCATCTGGACTTCCCTGACACTGTTGTAACCTTTCCGCTATCGTGGAGAACGAATTACTGCACGATACTCCACTTTATCGACGGACTACGTCATTTTGATTTGGCTCGTCTAGCGGCATGCTACGGTACTATGGCGAAGAGATTTCAATATCTACCAAAGGTGCTGACGCTTATGTGAAAAGCAAAGAAAAAAATTACGTCACTGTATTTTTCCGAAGTGATAGTTAAACGTTTATGAGTATCCCTAGTTAAGGTCTCTCACGTGAGTGCGATAAAGACTGCGAATGAGACCAGGCGATCACAGTTACAGAATGGAAGCAGCAACAGTCTGTTAACGTTAGTGACCAGGGAAGCATCATCGTGGAGGAAGGGTTGATTGGTACTGCTGTGACGATATTTACAGGTGGGATTGGGAGGGAGAACTTTTAGCCCCTTGGCATAGTGGCATCTGCGAGATGTTTTATTTGTTAGAACAATGCAGCGATCATTCAGAAGTAATTACGGAAAAGAACTGCCCTGTAAACAGAGCATTGTACAGTGTATCGACAATTTAGGGACTCGGGACTCTGGTTTTCTCTGTAAACAGAAAAGTACCGTTCGATCAAGTATGCCAGATGCAGTCGTGGAGAGGGCGAGGGAAAGTTTCGTACGCAGTCGAAGAAAATCAACGGTCTGCGCAAGCCTTGGAACTTGGAATACGGCAGCAAACTGTGTGGGAGATTCTGCGATAGCGGTACCGACTGCAGCTCGTGCACCAATTAAAACCATAGTATTATATCTCGGAGGGAATTGAGGGTAGTAGCTATAACCGTATGATGATTCATCATCAGATTAGGGCATAGCATCATATAGTAATGTATGCAGTTTCGTCCTTTAAAACTTCATACATACGTCAAAAAAAGCCCGTGGTTTGGAGCTCCTTTAAAACTTCATACATACGTCAAAAAAAGCCTGTGGTTTGGAGCTGGATGAAAAGCTTAACCAGAGGCTCTGTCGATTCTGCAATGGTCTCGGGTGCAAATTTCATGTCCTGTGGCACCGGATAGAGAAACGTAGGCATCCCATTAATACGCAGGGCGTTTTCTACTCAGCGGAAGCAACTGCTCGTGTACCAGAGTTCTTATGGTGTGTACGTGGTACTTTTTGTGAATAGGTTAGACTAGCTGACAAACCCAGCATAGCCTGGGTATTTATTTGGGCAAATTTCTGTTAGAAACGAAAACAAAAAATGAAACATGTTTGTAGTGTAACATCGAAAAAAATTTCCTTTCCAAGTATTCGTGGAAACGCCTTTGAAATTATGAAGGACTATGCATAAAGTACAAATGTAGAAGTACAGTACCCCGAGCAGTTTCTGTATGCTGGGCGCAGATGCTTCGCGTGTCTACAACGCGATTTTGTAAACGCTTCTTCATAGCTCTGTAGACGGCTATTGCTTTAGCCTACAGCCATTTGCGCTTCCCAGTTAAAAAATGTTAGGAAGCACTGCCAGGTGTCAGGGATTTCCGTAAATTGACTCGACTGTAGGAGTGGCTTAGTATTCTAGAATAAATGTATTAAAACTTGATACGGCATTCCTTTCACGTATCGCAGTATATAGGACGTCATATATCTTTTTTTTTTAAATATGTGTTCGTATTATGATATACGCTGAAGAGCCAAAGAAACTGTTACACCTGCCTAATATCGTGTAGGGCCCCCACGAGCACGCAGAAATGCCGCATCACGACGTGGCATGGATTCGAGTAAAGTCTGAAGTAGGGCTGGAGGGAATTGACACCATGAATCCTGCTGGGCTACCCATAAATCCGTGAGAGTACGTAAAAGCACGTAGCAAGGCATCCCAGATATGCTCAATAATGTTCATGTCTGGCGAGTATGATGGCCAGCGAAAGTGTTTAGACTCAGAAGAGTGTTCCTGGAGCCATTCTGGACGTGTGGGGTGTCGCATTGTCCTGCTGGAATTGCCAAAGTCCGTCAAAATGCACAATGGACATGAATGGATGCAGGTGATTAGACAGGATGCTTATCAGACTTGAATCTAGACATATCGGGGGTCCCATATCATCCCAGCTACACACGCCCCACACAAATACGGAGCCTCCACCAGTTTGAACGTTCCGCTGCTGACATGCAGGGTCCATGGATTCATGAGGATGTCTCCATACCCGTACATGTCCATCGTCCATCCGCTCGATACAATTTGAAACGAGATTCGTCCGACCATGCAACGTGTTTCCAGTCATCAACAGTCCAATGTGAGTGTTGACGGGCCCAGGCGAGGTGTAAAGCAATAGTTCGTACGCTGACACTTGTTGATGGCCCAGCATTAAAATCTGCAGCAATCTGCGGACGGGTTGTACTTCTGTCACGTTGAACAATTCTCTTCAATCGTCTTTGGTCCCGTTCTAGCAGGATCTTTTTCCGGCCGCAGCGAGGTCGGAGAGTTAATGTATTACCGGATACCTGATGTTCACCGTACACTCGTGAAATGCTCGTACAGGAGGAGGAGGAGGAGGAGATTATTGTTTAACGTCCCGTCGAAAACTAGGTCATTAGAGACGGAGCACAAGCTCGGATTAGGGAAGGATGGGGAAGGAAATCGGCCGTGCCCTTTCGAAGGAACCATCCCGGCATTTGCCGATCTAGGGAAATCACGGAAAACCTAAATCAGGATGGCCGGACGCGGGATTGAACCGTCGTCCTCCCGAATTCGTACAGGAAAATCCCCACTTCATCGCTACCTCAGAGATGCTGTGCCTCATCGCTCGTGCGCCGACTGTAACACCACGTCCTAACTCACTTAAATCTTGATAACCTGCCATTGTAGCTGCAGTAACCGATCTAACAACTGCGGCAGATACTTTTTTATAATTATCGGCGTTTCCGACCGCGGCACCGTGTTCTGCCTGTGTTCTGCCTCTGTACATCTCAGTGATTATGACATCATGTCTCCTGAACTATGATAGCTCTTAACCCCTCAGCGATTGTCGCCTGACTGTAGGAGATTGTCGTGCCAAGTTTGGTTACAATAGGTCCAGTAGTTTATGAGAAGTTGTGGAACATACACACATACATGCATTTTTATAATATGTATGGATAAACTCCACAGTATACCGGAGTAGTCAGCTACGGGTCACCTGTTATTGTTAACGAGGGCGACACAAATTATTGCTAGTTAGAAAAAGAAAAAGAAACTAATAATGGTTAACTGCAGAGGTGCCCAGGATAAATTTGCAGAGTTGCCTCTCATTCAGTAACGTTAGCCCTTTCGCTACGATGAACTTCTGTAGAAGTCGGGGGGCGAATGTGCCGCTCAGCCGGTCATATTTCTCCGCTTCACTACACTCGTCTTGTGTGGAAGTTTGACCTCTGCACCATCTAGCGGCTTTGTTCAAAGTCTGTAGACGGCAGTTGCCTTCAGTTTTAAAGCGTTGGTTTAGCTTGAGTTGAACTGCTCATTTCCCGCCTTGTTTCTAATCTGAAGTGACGCGTTGTTAACCTCAGTTAGTTTCCACTAGAAGTGATATGGTAGACAAGCGATATACTGTGGAGGAAGCTCTTTCTCTGATACTGGGTAGTGACTTTCAAGGTGAACGCGAATCATCGTCCGAATCTGGCGATGAACATGAAACGTCGAATGCAGCTACTTCTACATCAGGTACACCAGCTGTTCCATTGACAACCCCAGACTTGGATTTGTGCACAGATACGATACACAACATCAAAAACATATGTGATTTGTATAAATATTTTCCCGAATAAATACACAATAATTTCGATAACACTACGAGTGTGAAAGCAGGACAGAGTAGCGGCGCGGGGAGCGCGAAAAATATGCCGTCCACAGCGCAAGACGCAACAATCACGCCGCAGGTGTGAAATGGTTAACAACCGCTCTTAATACATGTAGCAAAAAGCTGGCTGAAACCATAGATACGTAGCAGTGAAATATTCTGAATGGACTGCATAGGCTGCGTATCAGTGCTGATGACCTACTCATTACCATAAAAACGACTAACGCGATAATGTCAAAATACGAGGTAATATTTGTGAAGATAAGTGCCAAATGTGGGTCTAAAATAATAATATTAACGTTTTATTAAACGTATTTTCCGAAAATTATTTGGAGAAGCTGATGGGAACCTCACCACAGAGAAAGACAAACTGAATTCACTCCCAGTGAACAGTTCCAGATCTTCTCAGTTCATTGAGTGTAGAGGTAAGAAACGGCGACTGCAATGGTGCTGCAGCATCATTGATCACTGGTGCCATACGAGAAGTTTAGAAATGTAGAAAGGCACATCTACTGGTTCAGATTCATGGAAAGAATCAAGAGAAAGTGGAAAGTTCAAACATTTTATCTTGTGATTTCTCTGTATCTACGATTTTGGATTTACACATAGCTATTGGCAGTTTGACTCAAAGCGCGGAGTCAAATTAAAATAAAGCAAGCTGAAAAATGCTCCTATTGGAACACAGAGAAACCGAATATGATCACTACAGAAGACTGACAGAAAAGTGGGTAACCATGTGCCTCAATCCTCGTTCCGCCCTCCCCACCAAGAATTTTGGTGCGCGGACGCATTCGCGCTCTTTTAACATAGAACATTCTAAATCGTTTTACCCTGTCTCTCATCGTAGTGAAGCCTCCGTACTCAGCCCCTCCATCTAACTGCCATTGTCGACATATATATATCTTCCACCCTATCCTTTTTCTCCCTTTCTCCTGTCTGTCTCCACACTGTCACTGTCTGTGCCCCTTTCTCTCGTTCTTCTGTACCACTGTCCCCTTCTCGGCCACATTCACTGTCTAGCTGTCCCACTAACATCGTCTTTGTCCCATTCTTTTTCTCTCCCATTGCCACTGTCTCCATTTCTTTCTCACTTACAGCCTGCTGTCGCTTTTTGACCATCACTGTCTCATCAAATGTGTCCTTGGGGATGATTTGCTCGGGGTTTTGATCCCTAGACCAGGAAATTTTAACGTGTTGGTGTAGGGATAGGGCAGTTTTTTTCGTTTTGTAGTTCACGGGACTACGAGGGGGAGGGGAGGAGGAGGTGGAGGTGGAGGTCCAGACCCAGACCCTAATCCACACCCCGAAGCCTGTGTATGGTTTCCATTCATTGGTGTTTTTCATTTCCACTGTCTCCTCTCTCTTTTACTGCCACTGCTACCACCTCGATCCATCTGTCTTTCTGTTTTACTACCATTCTTTCATTGAACATTACTATCGCCTCTCTCTTTGGCTCTCACTGCTATTATCGTTATCCATCTCTTTTTCTCTTTCACTGCCACTTTCTCTCTCGCATCATCACTGTCTCCACTCTCTTTCTCTCCCACTGACACAGTCTACATCTATATCTACATATGTACTCCACAAGTCACTGTACGGTGTATGGTGGAGGGTACCATGTACCACTACGAGCTATTCCTTTCCTGTTGCACTCTCAAATAGAGCGAGAGGAAAACGGCTCTCTCTACGAGGCTTAATTTGTCATATCTTATCGTAGTGGTCTTTACAGGAAGTGCATGTTGACAGCACTAGAATCGTTCTACAGTCAGCTTCAAATGCCGGTTCCCTAAAGTTCCTCAGTAGTGTTCCTCGAAAAGAACGTCGCCTTCTGTCCAGGTATTCCCATTTGAGTTCCGTGAAGAATGTCTGTAATACTTGCATGTTATTTGTACGTATTGCTAAGAAATCTAGCAGCCTGTCTCTGAGTTGCTTCGATGCCTTCCTGTAATCTAACCTGGTGCGGATCCCAAACCCTTGAGCAGCACTAGCATGCTATATACGATCTTCTGTACAAATGAACCACACTTCCCTAAAATTCTCCCAGTTAACGGAAGTAGACCATTCGCCTTACTTGCCGCAATCCTTACGTGTGCCAGCCGTTTCATATCGCTTTGCAATGTTACACCCAGATATTTAAACGACGTGACTGTGTCAAGCAGCACGTTACTAATGCTGTAACCGAACATAATGGGTTTGTTTTTCCTAATCATCCACACTTTTTTCTACATTTAGAGCTAGCTGCCATTCATCACACCAACTAGTAATTTTGTCTAAATTTATGTGTACAGAAAATAATAGTGGTCCTATCACTCTTGCCGGGGAACTCCTGAATATAGACTGCTGTGATGAACACTCGCCGTCGAGGTCGCCATATTGGCTTCTATTGCTTAAGAAGTCTGTGAGCCACTCTCACGCCTGTCAACCTATTCCATATGCTCGTACCTTTGTTAACAGCCTGCAGTGGGACACCGTGTCAAATACTTTTTGGAAATTTAGAAATACGGAATCTGCTCGTTGCCCGTCATTCATAGTTTGCAGTGTATTATGTGAGGAAAGGGGAAGCTGAGTTTCGCCGAACGGTACTTCCTGAAACAGTGCAAATTCGTGGATATAAGCATTTCGGACTCAAGGAAATTTGTTGTATTCATACTCAGAATATGCTCAAAAATTCTGCAGCAAACTTATGTTAAGGATACTGGTTGTAATTTTACGTATCAGTTCTTTTACTCTTCTTATACACTGGAGTCACCTGCGGTTTTTTTTTTTCCGGTCTGTTGGGACTTTTCACTGGGCTTCTACTGTTAGATTAGAGAGATTAGATTAGTACTTGTTCCATAGATCATGAATACGACACTTCGTAACGATGTGGAACGTGTCAGGTTAATAAAAGGTGTCTATACAAGATATTACATTAGACAAAATATTACATGGTCCACTCTTTTTTTGCGGGGGTTGGAAAATTACCCACTTACTATATCCAAAAATTCATCTAATGAGTAGAAGGAGTTGCCATTAAGAAATTATTTTAATTTCCTTTTAAATGCTATATGGCTATCTGTCAGACTTTTGATGCTATTAGGTAAGTGACCAAAGACTTTTGTGGCAGCACAATTTACCCACTTCTGAGCCAAAGTTAGATTTAACCTTGAGTAGTGAAGATTATCCTTTCTCCTAGTATTGTAGCCATGTACACTGCTATTACTTTTGAATTCGTTCGGATTGTTAATAACAAATTTCATAAGTGAATATATATATTGTGAGGCTACAGTGAAGATTTCTAGCTCTTTAAATAAGTGTCTGCAGGATGATCTTGGATGAGCTCCAGCAATTATTCTGATTACTCGCTTTTGTGCAATGAACACTCTTTTACTCAATGATGAGTTACCCCAGAATATGATGCCATACGAAAGCAGAGAATGAAAATAGGCGTGGTAAGCTAATTTACTCAGATGTATATCGCCAAAATTTGCAATGACCCTAATAGCGTAAGTAGCTGAACTCAAACTTTCAGCAGATCCTCAGTGTGTTTTTTCCAGTTCAACCCCTCATAAATGCATACACCTAGAAATTTTGAACATTCTACCTTAGCTACCGATTTCTGATCGAAATCTATATTTATTAATGGGGTCATTCCATTTACTGTGTGGAACTGTATATACTGTGTTTTGTCAAAGTTTAATGAGAGTCCATTTGCAGAGAACCACTTAATGATATTCTGAAAAACATCGTTTACAATTTCACCAGTTAATTCTTATCTGACGGATGTGATAGCTGTACTTGTGTCATCGGCAAAAAGTACTGTGTCTCTGCTGCTCTCTTTCAGTATAAAAGAGCACGAACATGTTCGCATGCCAAAATTTTGTTGAGGAAGACAGAATGACGATTGAGGCAGCTGGTTCCCCACTTTCCAGTTAGAGTCTTTAAAAGATGGGCATATTCGCATTTTTTGTACTACGACAGGAGCATTTTTCAGCTAGTCGCCTTCTTTTCCCTGTTACAGCAGTGTGTGCTGCTTATATCCAACGTATTCTGTAGGTCAGTAAAGTTCTGGTAGTTCATTACACTGTTGGACCTCCTCCTTCCAGGCTTAGTGGAGCAGCTATACGTAGCATAGACTCCACGAGTCATTGGAAATGCCCTGCATAAATATTGAGCCATGCTGCCTCTATAGCCGACCATAATTGCGAAGTGTTGCCGGTGCAGGATTTTGTGCACTAACTGACCTCTTTATTACGTTCCACGTCGGACGATCTGGGTGGCCAAATTACTCGGTCGAATTGTCCAGAATGTTCTTCAAACCAGTCGCGAACAATTGCGGCCTGGTGACATGGTGAACTGTCATTCATAAAAACTGCATCGTTTTTTGGGAACATGAAGTCCATGAATGGCTGCAAATGGTCTCCATGTAGTCAAACATGACCATTTCCAGTCAATGAACGGTTCAGCTTGATCAGAAGACCCAGTCCTTACCATTCACACATAGCTCACTCCATTCTGGAGCCGACACTGAGGCTGCAGAAGTCATGGGACAGCGATATGCACATACATAAATGTCAGTGGTACCGCGTACACTAGCTGTAAAAGGGGCAGTGCATTGGAGGAGCTGTCATATGTTCTCGGATGATTTATGTGAAATGGTTTTCGACGTGATTATGCCCGCACGACGGCAACTGCACTCTGAGCGCAAGTGATACTTGGAACTAGAAGCATGGGAAATTCCATTTCGGGAATCGTTGGGAATTCAGTATTAGGGTGGCGATGATTGCTATGCTCAGGAGAATGGTGTGCCCCAGGGTAGTGTCCTCAGTGTCATATTGTTTGCCATCGCTATCAATTGCAATTCCTCCACAGTCAGGAGTCCTGTCAATTGCTCTTTGTTTGTGGATGACTTTGCAATCCTCTACTCTTCCTCTGATCTTACGACAACGACGACGACGACAAGGCAGCTACAGCTGACCAACAACTGGTTTTCGGTTTTCCCCGGAGAAGGAGTTCTAACCAACCAGTACTTACAATGGGGGACGTTTTCAAGACACTGTGCACTTTTTGGGTTTATTATTTGACTCGAAATTAACTTGGCTCCCACACCTGAAAGACGTACGAACAAAGAGCTTCCGGTTGTTGAACATTTTGAAACGCCTTGGAGGAGAAGCATGGGGAGCTGACAAAACCCCCTGCAGTTTTATAGGGCATTGGTTCGATCACGCTTAGACTATGGAACTGTGGTCTACGGATCGGCCCGTCCTTCCTACCTCCGGATGTTAGATGCTGTCCACCATGAGGGCATTCGGATATCGACTGGAGCCTTTCGGACCAGCCCAGTTCAGAGTCTGTGTGCAGAGACTGGTGAACCACTACTCTGGATTCGGCGACGTATCCTTTTGGCTCGCCAGGCGCTGAAAATCTCAGTGTCACCTCAGTCATTGGCATTTAGTTCGGTGATCCAACCCACCTTCGAACGACTGTTCAGCAATTGGCCCCAAGTGATGCAGCCATTTGGTATACGTACGACAGGCTGTCTCAAAGATCTGTCTGTATATCTCGAGCATGAAAATACACACCCAGGGATGTAACGCACTGCCGCCTTGGTGTTTTCGGAGACCCAAAGTGATTTTAAGCTTCACACAGTACACGAAAAGGTGTATTCCAGAGCCGGCCGGAGTGGCCGAGCGGTTCTAGGCGCTACAGTCGGTAACTGCGCGACCGCTACGATCGCAGGTTCGAATCCTGCCTCGGGCATGGATGTATGTGATGTCCTTAGGTTTAAGTAGTTCTAAGTTCTAGGGGACTGATGACCTCAGAAGTTAAGTTCCATAGTGCTCAGAGCCATTTGAACCATTTTTTGTACTCCAGATTTGGTTTTTAAAACTGTTTTCGTCTATTTTAATGTACCATAGTTTTATCATTATTTATACAGATGGATCCCAGCAGGAGAATGCTCTTGGTTGTTCTGCTGTTTTCCCTGGTAGGGTTTTTAAAGTGTGTCTTCCAGAACAATTTACAAATTATGATGCGGAGTTGTATGGCATTCTGATGGCACTTATATGGCATTCTGATGGCGCTGCAGGGGATTCACAGACATCACCCTACGAGTTTTCTTGTCTGTTCCGACTCTCTTAGTGCACTGCAAGCACTTCACCAAATGTATCCGTTAGACCCGCTGATTCAGCTCATCTGTGACTCCTTCACAGAGGCACCAACACTGTGGCAAGGAGGTGATCTTTTGCTGGGTCCCTGGCCACATAGGGATACAGGGTAACGACTTGGCCGACAAAGCTGCCAAGGAAGCATGTTGAGATAGTGTTGTCCATCAATATCCCAACACATTGCACGCCATAATCTCATTTTCTGACAGATGCATCATGCGTCAGTAGTAGACTGAATGATTGCAGGTGACAGACAACAAAGGCTTGGCGGACTTCATGTCAGCCTCGCCGCTGGAAGAAGATTTCGCTTACCAGACTGCGCATCGGGCATAGCGCTTTCACACATGGCCTCTTGCTCCGGCGGGAGGATTCACCACTTCGTTAAGTTCGTGGCGTGCCGCTTTCAGTTCAGCATATTGTGGCTACGTGTGTCCTACACACTGACGTTAGGGCAGCCCTCAGTCTGTCTGGAGATCTGCCCACCATCCTCGCAGATACCGATACCAGTGTTACAAGAGTGGTGAAATTTTGTGAACTGTCAGGACTCATCCCTAAATTAGGGGGAAGGGAGGCAGACTTTAATACGTCATAAACTGCTCCGCATGTGGGGACAGCCTTCGTCCCCACCCATGAGATTTGCATGCTGACTTTTCGTCAGGGCGCTGATGACCATGATGTCCCCTCAACCCAAATCATCATAATCAGTATTAGGGAATTCAATATTCAGAGATGCACCGTGTCAAGAGTGTCTGAGAGTACCACATATTAGGTATTACCTCTCAGCACGGGCAACACAGGGCTGACGGTCTCCATGTAACGACCGAGAGCAGTGCTGTGTGCATAGAGTTGTCAGTGCTAACAGACAAGCAACAATGCGTGAAATAACCGCAGAAACCAATGTTGGACATACAACGAACGTATCTGTTAGGTTAGCGCGGAAAAATTGGGCGTTAATGCGCTATGGCAGCGGACGATCGACGCTAGAGCCTTTGCTAACAGCACATCATCACCTGTAGAGCCTCTTTTGGGTTCGTGACCATATCGGTTGGACCCTAGACGATTAGAAAAACGTGACCTGTTCAGATGAGTCCTGATTTCAGTTGCTAAGTGCTGATGGTGGGGTTCGAGTGTGGCGCAAACATCACGAAGCCCTGGATCCATGTTGTCAACAAGGCGCTGTGCAAGCTGGTGGTGACTCCACAATGGTGTGGGCTGTGTTTACATGGAATGGTGTGGGTCCTCTGGTCCAACTGAACCGATGATTGTCTGGAAATGGTTACGTTCGGCCACTTGGAGACCATTGGTAGTCCAACAGCGGTGAAATTTTTATGGGTACTGTGCGCCATGACACCAGGCCACAGTTGTTGAATCCCATCGAACATTTATGGGACATAATTGAGGGGTCTGTTCGTGCTCAAACTTCCTTTCCGGCAACGCGTTCGCAATTGTGGACGGCAATAGAGGCAGATGGCTCAATATTTCAACAGGGGACTTCCGACGACTTCTTGAGTCCATGCCATGTCGAGATACTGCACTGCGCTGGTCAAAAGGAGGCCCGACGCGATATGGGAGGTACCCATTGACTTTTGCCATCTTAATGGACTTTTACACAAACAAACATAAATAAGCTGCTATGAGCTGCTCAATCAGCTTCCGCGAACGCGTCGTTTCGGGTCTCTGATTGGTGCCAAAGGCCGCAATAGTGGCTGTATAAGCGGAAAACCGTGCCAGTCTCGGCAGTCAGCCGTTTTACTCCTGACGACGATGGCGAGGTAGCCATAGAGAGTTCGAGAATTTGATTCGAACTCATGCGGCTGAGAACCGAGAAGATTTTATTCAGACATGCCGCCGCGAAAGACTATGAGAACACAACAATTAAATGCGTATAATACACTGAAAAGCCAAAGAAACTGGTACAGGGTCCCCGCGAGCACGCAGAAGTGCCGCAATACGACGTGGGATGGACTCTACTAATGTCTGAAGTAGTACTGGAGGAACTGACACCATGAATCCTGCAGTGCTGGCCAGAAATCCGTAAGAGTACGAGGGAGTAGAGATCCCTTCCGAACAGCACGTTGCGAGGCATCCCAGATAGGCTTAATAATGTTCATGTCGGGGGAGGTTGGTGGCCAGCAGAAGTGTTTAAACTCAGAAGAGTGTTTCTGGAGGCACTCTGTAACTATTCTGGACGTGTGGGGTGTCGCATTGTCCTTCTGGAGTTGCCCAAGTCCGTCGGAATTCAAAGTGGACATGAATGGATGCACATGATCAGAAAGGATGCTTACGTACGTGTCACCTGTCAGAGTCGTATCTAGACTTATCACGGGTCCCACATCACTCCTACTACACACACTCCATACCATTACAGAGCCTCCATCAGTTTGAGCTGACATGCAGGGTCCATGGATTCATGAGCTTGTCTCCATACCCTTACAAGTCCATCCGCTCGAGACAATTTGAACTGAAACTCGTCCGACCAGGCAACATGTTTCCAGTCATCGACAGTCCAACGTCGGCATTGACAGCCCAGGCAAGACGTAAAGCTTTGTGCCGTGCAGCCATCAAGGGTACACAAGTGGGCGTTCGGCTCCGAAAGCCCATATCGATGATGTTTCGTCGAATGGTTCGCTCGCTGACAGTTGTTGATGGCCCTGCATTGAAATCTGCAGCAATTTGCGGAAGAGTTGCACTTCTGCCACGATGAGCAATTCTCTTCAGTCGTCTTTAGTCCCGTTCTAGCAGTATCTTTTTTCCGGCCGCAGCGATGTCGGAGATTTTATGTTTTATTGGGTTCCTGGTATTCACAGTACATCCGTGAAATGGTTGTACGGGAAAATCCCCACTTCATCGCTACCTCGGAGACGCTGTGTTCCATCGCTTGTTCTCCGACTATAACACCACGATCACATACCTTTAAATCTTGATAACATGCAAGTGTAGCAGCAATAAGCGATCTAACAACTGCACCAGACACTTGTTACGTGTATTCTGCGTGTTTACATGTCTCTGTATTTGAATATGCATGCCTATACCAATTTCTTTGGCACTTCAGTGCATAAGGTTAACACACAATCATATCCCATCCAACGAAAGTTCACTTTACACTTTTTTTTTATAAAAATGTACAACATTTTGGCTACACCTAAAGTAGAATTTTAAAAAATGCGGTGTTTGATTTGCAAGTACAGAGATTGTCGTGTGACAAAATAATTTTTGTAAGGTGGTTACGCCGAATAATTTTCGGGTTAAGATAGTGTCTCTAAGCGTGAAATGCCCAAATACGAAGGCAGCGCATCATAGTTTTATTGGTGATAAAATGGGGAATAACAACTTAGTTTGACGATCTCAGAACCCTTGCTATGACCCCACCACCCTTGCCGTGTGTTCGTTACGTCAGTTCAGTTAAAACCACATTTACGTCTCTGCCCCGATACTACGTGCATTAAGTACGCTAATTTTGAAGCTCTGGAGCTCGGTAACGGATAATGATATCGAAAAAAATTTCGAAGCTCCCTGAGAATATCTTAAGAACAATTAGACTATTGTGCGTGGATAGGAATGATAGAAGTGTCTATTCCCACAACTGGTACTTTTGGTACTCAAAAATCATGGCATTTCTGGGTTTTCTCAAGAACCGCCAATGACAAAACGGTGCTTTTATAAGCCGTCTAAGACCCGCCATTGATCACTTCTAATGCAAAAGAACCAACATATTTGCTCAGTTCGCCCGGGACGAACGAAGTGTATGATATTTAAATTTTGCCCTGTGCTGTAGGCCAGCTACAGTGTGCCCGTTCTGATAGGTATGCAAGTGGTAGGTTGCTAGGCCATGGGCTGTGATCAGTGGAACCCGAGATAGGACCGTCTGAAAAATCACGTTTTCGCGCTTCTACAAATTTTTGAGTATTGTTCGACGTTCTAGGACTCCTGTCAGGTTGGATTAACGGAAAAGATAGAGAAGGTTCGAAGAGAAGAGTTGCATACCTTTCGTGTTTAGTCAGCGTTGTTGTGTCGTTGAAATGATCAAAATAATTCCACTGAAGACGCTCCAACGAATGCGTCGAGCATCGCACAGAACTTATTCATCAACAATACCTAGAGCTCATTTTCCACAAGTCAGAAATTTTATCACATTTGAGAACATACGTCTTGGGGAATTACCTCAACGGTAAAATTAGGGAAATTCGGGGTTGTACGGGAAGGTACTGTTCGTGAATGGAATATGAATGTTGGAAATCTGTATAACTAAACAGGTGAAACGGTCACGCGATTCCTGTCGCATGTTGCCTATCTAATGACTTCCAGGGGCAGCGATAATTTGTTCTTCAGAATTTCATAGAATTATAGACCGAATTTAAAATACTGTCATAATCTACTCATTAGTCGTTACAATCTTAAGTTAAAAATTCAACTCATTATGTCAAAAGTTAGAACTGTGTATGTGTCTGGAGGCAGCTTAACTCTCTGCCCCCTAATTACCCAGACTATATTCGTCCATGACTTGGGAAAGGAAGCACTTAGCAGCTTCCAACAAACTTTACGCATAATATCAAAACTTTCTGAAAATGTGTTCTCGTTTATATCCCCTACAAAATAATGAAAGGAGAAAAGAAGTTTACTACATTTTCGCTATTCGGGCAGTAAGACATCAAATATTTAACACTTTAACTCATATGTAAAGTAATTTATCATTTGAAGCAGTTTCACAATTGGGTGTTTGATTCTTTAAAAGAACCAGGAGTGCGGGTTAGTGATACGATACTGGTGCAACACGTACTCTCCACCACACATGTTGTCGTCGTCGTCTTCAGTCCTGAGACTGGTTTGATGCATCTCTCCATGCTACTCTATCCTGTGCAAACTTCTTCATCTCCCAGTACCTACTGCAACTACATCTTTCTGAATCTGCTTTTTTTGTCTCAAGAGTGTGTGTAGTATGAAGGTACAGTTAAAATGCCTAACTTTTTGAACAGATACCTACATGATGTTCACAGGTGAATGCTATGTATTGTTACTGCTCACTTTTGTGCCAACTGTATTTTCTTTCTAACAAGGGAACCTCCCCAACGCACCCCCCTCAGATTTAGTTATAAGTTGACACAGTGGATAGACCTTGAAAAACTGAACACGGGTCAATTGAGAAAACAGGAAGAAGTTGTGTGGAACTGTGAAAAAATAAGCAAAATATACAAACTGAGTAGTTCATGGGAAGATAGGCAATATCAAGGACACAGAGACCACAGGAGCGCCGTGGTCTCGTGGTAACGTGAGCAGCTGCGGAACGAAAGGTCCTTGGTTCAAATCTTCCATCGAGTGAAAAGTTTAATTTTTTATTTTCAGTTTATGTGACAAACTTTTATGTTTTCATCACTTTTTTGGGAGTGATTATCACATCTACAAGAAAACCTAAATCGGGCAAGGTAGAAGAATCTTTTTACCCATTCGCCAAGTGTACAAGTTAGGTGGGTCGACAACATATTCCTGTCATGTGACGCACATGCCGTCACCAGTGTCGTATAGAATATATCAGATGTGTTTTCCTGTGGAGGAATCGGTTGGCCTATGACCTTGCGATCAAATGTTTTCGGTTCCCATTGGAGAGGCACGTCCTTTCGTCTACTAATCGCACGGTTTTGCGATGCGGTCGCAAAACACAGACACTAAACTTATTACAGTGAACAAATACGTCAATGAACGAACGGACAGATAATAACTATGCAAAAATAAAGAAAATAAAATTTTCACTCGAGGGATGACTTGAACCAAGGACCTTTCGTTCCGCAGCTGCTCACGTTACCACGAGACCACGGCGCTCCTGCACTCCCAGTGTCCTTGATGTTGCCTATCTTCCCATGAACTACTCAGTTTGTATATTTTGCTTATTTTTTCACAGTTCCACACAACTTCTTCCTGTTTTCTCAATTGATCTGTGTTCAGTTTTTCAAGGTCTATCCACTGCGCCAACTTATAACTAAATCTGAGGGGGGTGCGATGGGGAGGTTCCCTTGTTAGTGTATTCATCTCGTGGTCTCCCTCTATTATTTTTACCCTCCACGCTGCCTTCCAATACTAAAATGGTGATCTCTTGATGCCTCAGAACATGTCCTACCAACCGATCCCTTCTTCTAGTCAAGTTGTGCCTCAAACTCCTCCCCAATCTTATTCAATACCTCCTCATTAGTTATGTGATCTACCCATCTAATATTCTGCATTCTTCTGTAGCACCACATTTCGAAAGCTTCTATTCTCTTCTTATTTATCGTCCATGTTTCACTTCCATACATGGCTAAACTCCATACAAATACTTTCAGAAACGACTTCCTGACATTTAAATCTATACTCGATGTTAACAAATTTCTCTTCTTCAGAAACGCTTTCCTTGCCATTGCCATTTTATATTCCCTCTACTTCGACCATCATCAGTTATTTTGCTCCCCAAATAGCAAAACTCATTTACTACTTTAAGTGTCTCATTCCCTGATCTAATTCCTCAGCATCACCCGAGTTAACTCGATTACATTCCAGTATCCTAGTTTGCTTTTGTTGATGTTCATCTTATATCCTCCTTTCAAGACACTGCTCTTCCAAGTACTTTGCTGTCTCTGACAGAATTACAATGTCATCGGCGAACCTCAGTTCTTATTTCGTCTCCATGGATTGTAATACCTACTCCGAATTTTTCTTTTGTTTCCTTTGCTGCTTGCTCAGTATACAGATTGCTACAACCCTCTCTCACTCTCTTCCCAACCATTGCTTCAATTTCATGTCCCTTGACTCTTATGACTGCATCTGGTTTCTGTACAAATTGTAAATAGCCTTTCGCTCCCTGTAGTTTACCCCTGCCACCTTCAGAATTTGAAAGAGAGTATACCAGTCAACATTGTCAAAAGCTTTCTCCAAGTCTGCAAATGCTAGAAACGTAGGTTTGCCCTTCCTTAATCTATCTTCTAAGATAAGTCATAGGGTCAGTATTGCCTCAGGTGTTCCAACATTTATACGGAATCCAAACTGATCTTCCCCGAGGTCGGCTTCTACCAGTATTTCCATTCGACTGTAAAGAATTCGCGTCAGTGTCTTGCAGCTGTGACTTATTAATGGAATGTTGTCTACTTTTGGGGCCTTGTTTCGACTTAAGTCTTTCAGTGCTCTGTCAAACTCTCCACAGAGTATCATATCTCCCATTTCATCATCATCTACATTCTCTTCCATTTCCATAATATTGTATAGACCCTCTATATACTCCATCCACCTTTCTGCTTTCCCTTCTTTACTTAGAACTGGGTTTCCATCTGAGCTCTTGATATTCATACAAGTGGTTATCATTTCTCCAAAGGTCTCTTTAATTTTCCCGTAGGCAGTATCTATCTTACCCCTTGTGAGATAAGCCTCTAAATCCTTAAATTTGTCATCTAGCCATCCCTGCTTAGCCATTTTGCACTTCCTGTCGATGTCAATTTTGAGACATTTGTATTGCGTTTTGCCTGCTTCGTTTACTGCATTTTTATATTTTCTCCTTTCATCAATTAAATTCAATATTTCTTCTGTTACCCAAGGATTTCTACAAGCTGTCGTCTTTTTACGTACTTGATCCTCTGCTGCCTTCACTACTTCATCCCTCAAAGCTGCCCATTCTTCTTCTACTGTATTTCTTTCCCCCATTCCTGTCAATTGTTCTCTTATGCTCTCCTTGAAACTCTGTACAGCCTCTGGTTTAGTCATTTTATCCAGGTCCCATCTCCTTAAATTCCCACATTTTTGCAGTTTCTTCCATTTAATCTACAGTTCATAACCAATAGATTGTGGTCAGAGTACACATCTGGCCCTGGAAATGTCTTACAATTTAAAACGTGATACCTTCTAGTATCTCCAGGCTTCTTCCATGTATACAACCTTCTTTCATGATTCTTGAACCAAGTGTTAGCTATGATTCACTTATTCTCTGTGCATAATTCTACCAGGCGGCTTCCTCTTTCATTTCTTACACCCAATCCATATTAACCTACTATGTTACCTTCTCTCCCTTTTCCTACTATTGAATTCCAGTCACCCATGACTATTAAATTTTCGTCTCCCTTCACTATCTGAATAATTTCCTTTATCTCATCATACATTTCATCAATTTCTTCATCATCTGCACAGCTGGTTGGCATATAAACTTGTACTACTGTAGTAGGCGTGGGCTTCGTATCTATCTTGGCCACAATAATGCGTTCACAATGTTGTTTGTAGTAGCTTACCCGCACTAAAGCTACGCCTGCATACCGCTATTTGATTTCGTTTTTTATAACCCTGTATTCACCTGACCAAAAGGCCTGTTCCTCCTGCCACCGAACTTCACTAATCCCCATTATATCTAACTTTAACCTATCCATTCCCCTTTTTAAATTTTCTAACCTACCTGCCCGATTAAGGGTTCCGACATTCCATGCTCCGATCCGTAGAACGCCAGTTTTCTTTCTTTTGTTAACGACGTCCTCTTGAGTAGTCCCCGCCCGGAGATCCGAATGGGGGACTATTTTACCTCCGGAGTATTTCACCCAAGAGGACGCCATCATCATTTAACCATACAGTAAAGCTGCGTGCCCTCGGGAAAAATTACGGCTGTAGTTTCCCCTTGTTTTCAGCCGTTCGCAGTACCAGCACAGCAAGGCCGTTTTGGTTAGTGTTACAAGGCCAGATCAGTCAATCATCCAGACTGTTGCCCCTGCAACTACTGAAAAGGCTGCTGCCCCTCTTCAGGAACCACACGTTTGTCTGGCCTTTCAACAGATACCCCTCCGTTGTCGTTGCACCTACGGTACGGCTATCTGTATCGCTAAGGCACACAAGCCTCCCCACCAACGTCAAGATCCATTGTTCATGGGGGGGGGGGGGGGACATGTAGGTATGGTATAAATAAAATAGTATATAGAAATAAAGTAGTATATAGGGTGAAGCGAAATTCGCACGCTCGGGCTTCGCAGCGCGGTGACTCCTCACATGCCAGCGATAAAAAAAGTCTGTCACAAAATTTCGTCCGGCGAGTGCATCCGGCAGGAAAAGGACGTTAGAGAGTGGCAGTCTTGCAACACTGTAACCATATTTATGGTAACTACCTCTGTCAGCACATATTGGTCGTGCTGTACAGTTGGTGCAATGGACAGAGTTATGGGTTAGCATAAAGGAGGTAAAGGGTTCGATCCTTGGTTGGTTTGCATCCTTTTTATCTGCTAATTTCATTCCGACACTTCATGCTGTAATATACACCGTTTCTTGTTTCGCATGTATCATAAATTTACAACATTTTGTAATTCTGAACATAACAAATACGTGGTCAGACAAATAAAAAATAGACAGTTGAAATAAGTGATCTGTCATAGGGCAGAATAACTACAAAACAATATCAATTTCGAGATTCTAAAGAAGACGGCTTAGCACAATAACACATCATCTACTTGTCATTTATACTACATGCAATATGAGCGCTCAGATGTCGCACATTAGAAACAAGTGACAATAATAATGTCCATATTAATGACCACATGATCTTCACAACAGAATACGTTGTCCTCAGTACAACAGACGCTCAAAGCGACCTCCCTGCACGTCCAAACATTGCAAAATCTGTCGGATCATACAGCTCTGGAGCTTTCACAGCGCAGCTGCATCCACATTAACAAGGGCAGCATGAACACGCGCTACCAATTCTTCCACATTCATCGGTGGAGCAGAGTACATGTGCTTCTTTAGGTGTCCCCACAGGAAGAAATCCAGTGGAGTTAGGTCAGTTGAACGCGATGGCCTTACAGCTGGACCCTCACGTCTGAGCAATTTCCCTGGAAATGTTCTGTCCAAATACTGTCGCACATTCATTCCAGAGTGTGGAGGTGTACCATCATATTGGAACCATATTCTCTGCCGAACATATAGTGGAACATTTCCAGCAGCCGGCCGTTGTGGACGAGCGGTTCTAGGCGCTTCAGTCCGGAACCGCGCTGCTGCTACGGTCGCAGGTTCGAATCCTGCCTCGGGTATGGTTGTTCGTGATGTCCTTAGGTTGGTTAGGGTCACGTAGTTCTAAGTCTAGGGGAATGATGACCTCAGATGTTAAGTCCCATAGTGCTTAGAGCCATTTGAACCATCTTCCAGCACATCAGGCAGAGAGTTTCAGAGGAATGCATGATACCTTCGTGCAGTCAATCAGTCAGGCAACATATACAGGCCCCAAACACCTGTCGCCCAGTTTTCCAGCCCAGACATTGATCCCAAAGCGAACTTGATATCAACAGTCTTGGGTGACGTGCGAGTTAACCTCACAGCAATGGTGGGCATTGTGCATATTGAAGACACCCTCACGAGTGAATGCTGCTTCATCCGACCATATTACGGTGTTCACGAAGTCATCATTGGCTTCCTGTTGTTGTTGGAACCATTCATAGAAATGCATCCGCTGATGGCTATCTGCAAGATGCAGGTGTTGGATGAAAGCATAATGATAGGGTCACAGCCCATTCTCGTGCAGAACGTTAACGTCTATGCATTGCAAGACACGCAGCTGCCTTGCTAAGCAATATGTACTTCGCTGAGGTTCTTGGTGTATGACCTCCAGAATCGCTTCCTCAGTAGCTGGTGTATGGCGAGTCCGTGGATGACCCCTCTGTCACGCGATGTTGGAAGGAGAGAACCTGACTCCAGAAGGTGCAGCTCCAGATGACGACACACATGTTTTTCTGGATCGCGTTGATAAGGATATCTAGCACATTTTCAGGAGCGGCAACACAAGTCCGGTTTATCAGATGCACCAAGGTCCAGAAACATATCCCCATATTCATCATTTGTGTACGCCATACGTGTGCCACACTGGTTTAGAGATTAACAATGAGAAAATTCTATACATGTATATTGGAGTCTGTCACGAGTGCATTACTTCGCTCACAACTAGTCCCTGTCTGGTGGACAGCGCATACAGAATAAACATACCGTCTGTCCTGCGCCCTGTTCCACATAACGCGCATTACCCCTCTGACAGATATTGTTCTGCATGATTCATCTCGACGCCGCTAATTGTGAAATGTTTGGTTTCGAATTACACTGTTTCCTAACGATAATAGATGTGTAATTTTTCCACAATCCCATCAATAGAATAATAATAATAATAATAATAATAATAATAATGTATTGAAATACTTACTAAACAGCATGCGGTTACCAGACTTACTGTTAAAAGACATAATTAGTGGGACCACGCTGATAACACATACAAATAGTAACCGAGTTTGGACATTATTCACAAAGCACGTTGCTAGTCCAACTGGTAATATAAGGCCCTAACGAAATGTAATGGACCTGAACGAGTTGGTACTAATCTATGGGACCATTGGAGGAGGGTACAAAGAAAACAGGTTTTGCATCTAGTAGATGAAGTGGTGCGGATAAATTCACGCCCAAGACGTGGAAAGGGCCTCTTTCAGAGCTGACCAATGTCCCATTTCTACGATTGTAGTATGTAAGCGCAAATGTTTTCTGGAGGATCCGCTGCAGTCGCTGTTGACGATTAAGATGCCGGATACCATACCACCTGGACTACGTTTACCAGATAAAAAAAATATGCATGAAACTAGGATCGAACCATTCACCTCCTGCATGCTAACCCAAAACTTCATCCACCGCACCAACTATACAGCACAACTAATTTGTGGTGACAGAGATAGTTACCACACATGAGGTTACATTGTTGCCAGATTGCCACTCTCTCACGTCTTGTTTCTGCCGGATGTAGTCGCTGGACGAAATTTTGAGACAGACACTTTTTTATCGCTGGCATGTAAAGAGTCGGGCTGCGAAGCCCGAGTGCGCGAATTTCGCTTCAGCCTGTGTAGAACTTCACTTTATTTGGAGTGAAATAAATTATAGAAAATAAATCTCTTATTAGTAAGTTCAAAGCAATTAAATGTTTTCACAAACTTTTTGGTAGATCTTAAAGGCCTGCAGTAAACTTTTCCATTGCCCTCGGAAACAGTTGCGGGCCCTTTTTTTTGCTTGAGTGTCTGAAGTAAATGGCTTTGAAATAGATTTACGTAAAAGAAATGTTGCAAAATAATAGCTTCTGTACGGACCAACAAAACTTGAAAAGTAGTGTACGGGCCCTCTCTAGAGGCGGCATGTTTGTGGTTTTTCCAAGCGCCCAGAAAACAACCATAAAAATTGCCTCCCACCGTATCCACAGGTTGGGAATTCAAGGTTGTGTCCACATTGTCGTAGCTATGTCACGCTTGTTACGTTTGCATTGGCGTACTCATTGGATAGTTTTCGTGGTAACGGTAAGGTCTTGTTTGCTCGTATGGAAGATCGGTGGAAATGATAAAGCAGAAAATATAAGTGTGGGGTTTCTATTATCTGTTTATTAAATACCCGTAAAAAGGATGTGTAGCTGTGTTGCAGAAACTCGGTCGTCGTATTTTCTTTTTGAATCACTGTTGCAGCCTGCGAGGGAAAATTTCGAAAAAGACTTTCTCCACCACAACAACAACAATTGATTACGCCTATGAGAGCAAGTGAAATCGAAATAAATGTGCCGAAGAGGCAGCTTACCCATTTGCGAGGTTAAATGTGCATAGTTAGCAAGGTTATTAAAATGAATATTAAGTTATGTATGTTTCTACGAAGTAATTTGAACATTTGTGTTTCAGAACACTCAGGAGTTTCCAGAATGAATTTTCACTCTGCAGCGGAGTATGCGCTGATGGGAAACGTCCTGGCAGTTTAAAACTCTGCCGGACCGAGACGCGAACTCGGGGCCTTTCCCTTCCGCGGGCAAGCGCTCTGCGTCGTGAGTCGGGCTTGGATAGCTTAGTCGGCAAAGTGATTGCCCGCGAAAGGCAAAGGTCCCGATTTCTAGTCTAGGTCCGGCACACAGTTTTAATCTTCCAGGAAGTTTCAGAAGTTCTCAGGTACTCTCTCTCATAGTTATGTATGTGTGTAAGAAATCATTTGGATATTTATGTTAAAGAACTCAGAGGTTCTCGAGTAATCGTAGGAAATACTAGAGATAAATTTGCAGGCTATAAAACTTCCATGGCGTCATTTTCTTTGCCGCCATTCTTTTCTCGATTAAGAAACGATATTAATTTTTGGAAATAGTGCTGCTGCTTCGGGTGTAACTCGTTCCGGTGGTAGTGTAGCCACATCAGAACCCATTAACTACCTTATCGTGTTAAGTGCTGCTCTTTATAGTAGTCCTCCCGCCAGTAGGATGTTAAGCTCTAACGAAGAAAAGATTGTGATGGAAGTTCACAGTTCACAGGATTAACGCGCCAGTAAAGATGATTAAATTGGAGCTGCAACTGCTCGGAATCTATTATTGTTTTAGAACTTCCATTTATTCTGCATTTATACCAAACTGCTTAGACATGCATGTCATTAAGATCAGTGCCATTTTAACGGCACCGCTAATTTCAGTTTTGAATATTGAATTGGATTAATTTTCAGGTGTGTATCTACAATTCAAGCGATTTTTTGTCGCTTGTTTGTTTGAATTCCAAGATACTGAGAGGAAAAGGAATTAAAACCTACACTTTGCGTGATTTTCGATCATCATCGATGTTCATGTTGGGTACAGATAGCTATAACACTCGTATTTAAGTTTTGTGCTCTTGGTTGCTGCTTAGAACCTTCATACAGATAAATCAGTATTCTGACGTAAGTCTTTGTATAGCACTCGATCGATCTGAGATGTACATATAGATTTCGGCACAGAGAGGAAGAAGTATTACTACCAGCCCGCGTGAACTTATTTAACCATTATTTCTAAATCGGTATTTTAATGGTAAAATGAAGGCTTGAAATAAAAAAAAGGCTCTAAGTGCCAAATCATGAATTTGAGAAAAATGAGTTTTAAGTATAGTAATAATAAATACGGTATTGCAGTGTCTGTGCGGGCATGTAATATCGTATTTATCCGCAGACACCGGCCAAGCGACTTTCAAGTAAACTGTCTCACCTGTACGGGAATGTATGTGATGGATGGACGAATTCAGGAAGTTTGGGTCTGGCCATAAGTTGTGCTCGGATAGCCTAAAAGTAAGGTTACCGCTCATGATAAGCAGGAAACCCGGGTTCGAGTGCCGGTTACGGCACAAATTTTCATTGTTATTATTCCACTGTACAGAAAGTTTAGGTATTTAACGGTCAGAATTGCACTATTTAAGTGTGTTAGTTGAAAGTTAAGCCTATTATGGGTCTACTTTCCAAAGGAAATTACAAACATTGTATTGTAAGAGAACTAAAAACTCACTGAAATGCAATGAAAAGCTCTTAGTGCCACGGTTCAATACTGAGCAAAAAGATAGTGAAAGTTCATTCTGCTTTTGTAAAACTGTATGTGGCCATTGTTTGTCAGGTACTGCATCATTTCAATCCAATATGTCTTCTTTTCTCCATACAGGACAGGTAGTTGCATTTCCTTGACGTCCTGTACTTCTACACCTTTTCTCAAAATAGGTATACCTTCTCCGGCCTCAACTTCCTTTAAGCTGCTTCTCTTTTAAGCTCTGTGAGGCTTTATTTTACCATAGCCACTGTACTTAGGATTCGTTTAGATTTGCTGTGTTTATATTACAATCTGCTGCTTTCTTGAAATCTAAAAAGTCAAATGCATTCATGTTGCTGACAATAAGTGGCTTTATTTGTCGTATTTCCTGACGATAAATGGCTGTATTTGTCTTCTTTGCTGTATCATGTTCTTTACATCTTCTTGAACAATACGTCTGGTAACGTAAGAATATGCATTCTGCCCAATGATGGTGTATATTTGCGAGTAGTGATCCTGTGGTGGACGAGCTCCTGCAGGGATACACTTATTATTTGAACTTACGTATTCATCCCATGTATTTTTCAGGTTTTTCCCCGTTGCCGCCACGGTACCTTCTCCTTTAATTCGTGGTTTCTTTGCTCTCAAACAATAGCACATATCTGCTGCTCCGCCGTTTTATCTAACAATGAGGAGTAAATGGGCGGAACATACGCCTTTAATATATTAACAGCAGTCGCTTTTAAAACGCACGCCATATGTTGATTGCATTTGGTACTACATTTTTATTCATGGCAATTTGAACCTTTTATACTTTATTGGGATTGGCATATAGATCCCATTTCACACAAATCTTCGAAATTCCTTATTATGGCACTTAGAGCCTTTTTTTTATCACAAGTGTTCATATATTGCTGAATCTCAGAGACTTGTGAAGAGATCTCTAATTCTGAAACCCTGTCCCTGGCGAACGAAGCCGCAAATTGCGGGAAGCCAAGAAGCAATTCGTACCGTGCGTCTTGTGTTCGTGCTTGTAATTGGTTGCGGCACGCCTGCTCTTGCGGGACCGTCGCTTTCACAGGATGAGTGGACATGTAGGAGCTTGCAAGTAACGTAATCTGACGTTATTACTTATAAGCATAATGTCAGAATTTGTTATTTGAAGTGTATAGCAGTCCCTCTCCCCTTCCTCCATCAGTTCCTCTTCTGAATATCCGTTATGCGTTTGGTCATTGAAGGAGCACTCATGAGTCCGAGAATGGATGTTGTTTCGTATTATATCAGATAGACTTTTTTAACTACTCTTGAAACTAAAATTTCATTTCAATGATCAATTTGCAAAGAACTTACAGTGCAAGTACGTCGTGAAACGGATTTGGTTTTGGAAGAAATTCCTGCAGTTGAACCAAATTGATTCCAAATGATCATCTAATGGGGTGTGACAGGTTAACGGCATAGTTTTCTACAGTAACTCTGCAGTTTGCCTTTCTTTGTATTATTTCTCTAAAACCTGCAGCAGGGTAAGACATAATCAGGGTAGCCGAAGCCTTGAAGTTCACAATATGCCGTGAAGTATCTAAACAGTAAAAAGAATTGTACTGAATCTGCCCTCATATTAAATATATTTATTTGTTTAGCACACATTGAGGCCAGAGATACAACTTACATTGTCATGTAGTAAGCGAACTGAACTAGTTTGGCCGGCACTCCCAGTTTGCATTAGTTCTACAACTAAGAAAAGGCCTCATATGTATACCAGGGACCGTAGTACTGCTTCTGGTAATTACAACGTTATGAAGTAAGAGAGCGTAATATTAAACGACAAGTTGATCTCCGTTTTAGTGGACGGTATTCTGTGTTTTGTTTATCTAAACAATGGTTGAATGTGAACACTGTGCCTAGGAATAACGCTATGTAGAGAGCCTTCTGGCGTCCTGAGTAAAGTGGAAAAGAGCGATATGTTCCCAGCTCAAAAGCGTCGTAACAAGATTGAAGCCGTAGTTGGAACCAAGGCCCTTGTCTTTTGCGCGCAATGCTCTTACCGATGGAGCTATCAAAATTCGACAGGTATTCTGTCTCGTGGCAGTTACAGAGCAAACCGCACTTCGATGCAGCATGAAAAATTTATTCTGGAAAGAAACACTAAAGCGGTTTTGCCATTTTTCACAATGTGTTTTCTCCTAGGACAACTAGTTTGGTAGAAATGCAACAGAGATCTGGAAAGTAGGAGGGAGATGCTGTATTTGCAGACGAAAGATGTGAAGGCGGGATGTGTCCCATGCCCCAATATCTATAAAAGCCTTGCCCACAAACGGAAGTTGTCCGGGTAGGCGCCCAGATCCGACACACAGCTTGTCGAAGGTGATGTTCAGTTGGGTTAACAGTCAGAAATGAGTCGCCAATGGCTGCTACTTGATAAGGAAACTGGACTGCGCGACTTCGGTTAGGGTACATCGGGAAATAAAATACTTTGAATTTTTGAGAATTATATTCTTTATACAGCTTTTCATATCGTTCGTCAGTTACGCAGATAACGGGCACTGAATATTTTCACCTTTCCACATATGTGGAATAAGGTCATTGAAATTCATTTAATTAACATGCGCAACAATTTTACGTGTTTTAAAGCAATAATGATTATTTTATCTTACGTTTCAAGGACTTCCTTGGAAACGTCTCTCAGAGTGTCTCCAAATTTGTTGGAGATACTGTAGATTACCGGCATTTTACTGTACAAATTTCACAAACTGTATGTACCATATTAATGGAATTATGTGTAACGACTTTTTTAATAGGACCGAGCGCAAAATTCACGCTGCGCTGTAATAGCAGATTTCAACATTTTTAAAACAGCACCACAATAAAGCCGCCTCCTGCAACGACGACACCTTCTTATATATTGTATTTAATATTTCGACTTAGTCTTTCACAGCACTGTCATTCCCATGTTTCCTGTCTCATTCGTTTTTGTTTTCCAACGGCCCACTCGCAAGGATAACGAATTCAAAAAGAAACAGAAAGAGAATAAATGTTACTTGTGCTTACCAATCTCTTCATAGGCCAGTAGTATTTTATAGGATTGCCATATCCTTACCACATATATATGATTAAAAAACGAAGAAATGCATGTTTGATATTTTTAAGAATGCTATCCTGCGATACCAATCTTGATTGCTCTACCCGAAGCCTCAGGGATGGGGCAGGGGACAACTTTGAAATTTTAAACAGGAACATATAATTTTTATTGTAGATTTGGATTCTACGGTAAAAAATTAATTTTTGCATATAACACTTTTGTCGTTTCGCGAGAGATGGCGCTGTAATCGACAAATAGCACAGTAGAGTTCCAAACCAGTATTATCTTGAGAAAAATGCATTGGATCAAAAACGTAAACCAGACGTTCAGTACCTGGAAAAATCTTGTTTGAGCTGTGTCTTCTCACCTTTCACTAAGTGTGCTTGTTTGTAAGAATTTTTTTTCCAGTAAGTGTTCAAAATTGTCGCCGCTCACTTCGATGCACTTACTTACATGCAAATAGAATAATTTGACAGAACTAAGAAGTGTTTCCAATGTAATCTGCCGACATGCATTGATGATACGCTGAATCGTGTTCTCGTGCGTTGTCAACCCTTCATTATAAACTTCACCATTCAAGTAACACACAAACTAAAGTCAGGCGAACGAAGATCTGGTGATCTTCCAGGCCAAGACACTCGACCGCCTCTTCCAATCCACCGACAATGTTATACATGCGATCTAATAGTTCCCGTGCTGCAGAATAATGTGCTGGACAAACATCATGTTGGAATCACAGTGTTTGTCTCAAGTTCAGGGGAAGGTTTGCATTCTGCAAGAAAGCAACGCTGAACATCGTTCTCCAAGACTGTTCGGTATTTATCACCTTTTAGGATGGAATCGATAAAGAATTCCACACCAAACAATCATCTTGGCGTAATCATTGCGGCTTTTCCCACATTCCAAAAACACGTGTAGGTTAACAGTACCGTGGTTCGTGAAGGTCGACTCTTCAGAGAACAATGTCCGAACAAAGAAATTGGAGTCTCTTCATTTGATGAAGCGGGTACTGGTAACATATCACTCGGTTCTGAAAATCATTGCCATAAAGATCCTGAACGAAGGAAATATGAATGGATAAAATTTTCTACGTTTCAAAATCCGGCAGACAATAATCTGAGCAGACAGT
This sequence comes from Schistocerca nitens, assembly GCF_023898315.1. Classification (NCBI taxonomy): domain Eukaryota; kingdom Metazoa; phylum Arthropoda; class Insecta; order Orthoptera; family Acrididae; genus Schistocerca; species Schistocerca nitens. The sequence continues at coordinate 572,644,925 of NC_064614.1, read as the reverse complement.
AGTGTGACTAATTCCCTATTCACGACTTAATTGCCGAATGCTAATGTTGGCCTTATGAGTCATTACAGTTAATATCGCAGTTTCTTTATTGTCTCCAGCAACTAGTCTTCGACGGTTCCATTTTCAAGGTTGTACAATTCTCTTGTAGATAACTGTGGAATAACCCGACAAAAAAAAGCGTGTGATCGCCCCGTCTTTGGAAAACGTTGAGCACAGAAGGGTACGGCATTATCGGTATTCCTGCCATTTTCTCCATAAATGTAAACTTTTCAGTTTTCTCTTCTGTCATAATAGCCTGCTGCGTTGTAACTAACAGCGTAGCACAGGCAGTGACTTTCCAAAATTCCATTGAGTGCATATCAGTGGCGGAACGTAGTATACGTTTTCAGGGAATTTCGATATTTTAAAAAATCACTACCCTTTATTTATAACATTTTATGAACACTGCGTATGTCAAAAGAGTTGTACTGTGATAAAGAAAATATACCGGTACTGTAGATGAAATGAAATGAGCACTGGGGCAATCGTGGAACCAAGGTGACGCACTGACCAAGTGTCGGCCCACAAAAAGGCCTCTGGGACTCCCTGGCCCGCAAGGGCTGTCACGCTTGTGGATTTGGGTTGTAAGGGTAAGTTGCTGTAATGAATATTCTCAACATAAGTAATCTTGATATTAATTTATTTTTTCTGTATAATATTATTAGGCTGCTTTTCTACTTTTAATTCACTAATAAAATGCCAGTTAGATCTGTAATTAGCATGTATTGTATAGTTTAAACAATTTATATGCACTATGATTGCAACAGACAGTGATATTATGAACACACGACTAAAAGGAAGTAACTCATTTATACAAATTAAAACGAAAAAATCTTCATAAATACAGATAATTTTAATTGTGTTGCAGAAAGAACAATAGGAAATGTATTCGCAATTGCGAAGATGAAACACCATCAGCTGTATATTAGAATGACGAGAATGAACGGACCGGGACTCGAACCCGGATTTCCTGTTTTACGCGAGAGACCATCTTGACCGCCCATTTTCCCCCTTTTTTCCATCCTTGTGCAGTGGCCATGCAGATCTTGTCTATCGGTCCAGTTTTAATATTTGTACCACCGAAGCGAGTACATCTTGGCTATCCGCGCTTGAACCACGGTAAAACCCAATCTTTCATATGTCGTCGTCCATGTATCACAACCTGCACTCGTACGTTGTATATACGAGGGTTGGTACTTTAATAGTGGCAACTATTTATTTACAGCTCGTACAAAATATATACGTGTGTCAAAGTTTTACTGACCTTCAAAGTATAGTCACCAGTATTGAGTATAACCCGTTGCCAGTGATGTGGAAGTCGTAGGATACTCTTAGCAGTGCCAGTTGTGTTGACAGTTCGAACGATGCGGTCTATTGGCCGACGAATTTGTAGCAGTTCTGAAGCCAGTAAATGTTTCCTTCAGTTTAGAAAGCGAGTTGAACTCACGAGGGCTTAAGTCAGGGGAATGCAGTAGGTGGTATAGCACTTAGCAGCGCCATCAGTCAAATAAATCAGTAACAGCTTGCACTTTACGTGCTTGACTGTTGTCCTGCAAAATGATGGTCAGTGTCGTCACTTCTGTCTCTATGCTGTTAATTTTTCGAACACAACGTACGACCAGCTTAGAGACAAAAGTGACGACACTTTCTGCAGGACCTGACCATCATTTTGCAGGACAATGCTCAAGCACGTACAGTGCAAGCTGTTACTGATTTATTTGACTGATGGGGCTGCTAAGTGCTATACCACCTACTGCATTCCCCTGACTTAAGCCCTCGTGAGTTCAACTCGCTTTCTAAACTGAAGGAAACATTTACTGGCTTCAGAACTGCTACAAATTCGTCGGCCAATAGACCGCATCGTTCGAACTGTCAACACAACTGGCACTGCTAAGAGTATCCTACGACTTCCACATCACTGGCAACGGGTTATACTCAATACTGGTGACTATACTTTGAAGGTCAGTAAAACTTTGACACACGTATATATTTTGTACGAGCTGTAAATAAATAGTTGCCACTATTAAAGTTCCAACCCTCGTATTTCCGTCCAGGTAGGACATATTTGAGAAACCAGGGCCTGACGAATACATAGGAAATAGCAGTGCCTGTGTTGTTAAGAAGTACGATGCATGCCCGAACTTCTTAATAACACAGCAGACACTGCTATTTCGTAGAAAGAACTATGCAAGGATATTGACTTGAACAGAAGCTACAAAATAACTAACTTTATGTATTCCTTTATGTATGTTCTGCCAGTCGTAAAAGGCGACGAAAAGAACAAACCACTAATAGGGCCTAACCCCCCTTTTAGTGTGATGAATTGGTTCAGGACAGAACTAAAGAAGCCTCGGACAAGCGCAGTCATGGTCGGGGACGACGCTTGAACCCTATGCCCGCCCACAATGGTAACGACACTGCTAGCCAACTGGAAAATGATTCAAATCCAAATAGAGGTGTTTTGCAGGATATGCTTCCTGCAACCACCCTAGAAGGAAAACAAAGACAGAGGATGAGATGGTCAGATGAAGTTAATCGACACCTCATGTTCTGTTATTACCAAGCAACAAACCTAGGAACCAACACAACTGGATACAGATCACAAGTATACACAACATTTATTACCAGATACCCAGAATTAAAATTTTTAACAGAACAATGACTAGCTGATCAGATCCGTGTAATAATCAAAAATAACAGGATACCCCAGTCAGAATTAGAAAACATCAAACAACAAGTACAACAGATACTGGAACAAAATAATGTGCAATCAGAAGAAGAAGAAAATACAGTAATGGACTCAAACATCCCAGAGCAAACAAACAAAAAACAACACGCATCAATTAAACAATCAGAGGAAAACGAAATCTTAAGACAGCCACCAGAACAAGCACAAATAGAACACGAAGTGACACACATGTTAGATATAGAAGAAAAATTTCAGCTGACATATATAGAATACAAAGACACAAATACAGACATTAGACCATTCTTGCATAGACCGCCAAATAACCCACAAGTCGAAACAACAATAAAAACTATCAACACAATCATACACAACAAAATAAATGAAAACACAATTATGAAAGAGTTACAACTACTGGTTTATATAGGAGCACTCACTACACTAAATATACACACTAGGCAGAGATCAGAACCAACCAACACACAGAAGAAACCCACAAAACCAGCATGGCAACACAGGCTACAGATCAGAATAGAAAAACTGAGAAAAGACATCGGACAGCTAACAATTTATAAGAAATGAAATGTCAGAAAAAAAAAACGAAAAAGGTTAGGTAAAATCTCACAACAAGAAGCGATAGAGCAATTAGATGAAAAGAAGCAGAAATTACAAGCATTGGCCAAACGATTTAGAAGATACAAAAAAAGTGAAAATAGAAGGAAACAAAACCAAACATTCAACACAAACCAAAAGAAATTTTACCAGACAACAGATAACACACACATTAAAATAGACAATCCACCAAACATAATAGACGTGGAACACTTCTGGAGCAACATATGGTCAAACCCGGTACAACATAACAGGCATGTACGGTGGATACAAGCAGAAACACACACATACAAGTTGATACCACAAATGCCTGAAGTGATAATTTTGCAACATGAAGTCACCCAAGCAATTAATTCTACTCACAATTGGAAAGCCCCTGGAAAAGATAAAATAGCAAATTTCTGGCTAAAGAAATTCACCTCGACACATTCACATCTAACTAAATTATTTAACAGTTACATTGCAGACCCATACACATTCCCTGATAGACTTACACATTGAATAACTGATCTGAAACCTAAAGATCAAGCAGACACAGCAAACCCAGCTAAATATCACCCCATAACATGCCTACCAACAATCTACAAAATATTAACTTCAGTCATTACACAGAAACTAATGACACATGCAACAAAGAACAAAATTATAAATGAAGAACAAAAAGGCTGCTGCAAAGGAGCACGAGGATGTAAAGAGCAACTGATAATAGATGCAGAGGTGACATGTCAAGCTAAAACTAAACAAAGGTCGCTACACTACGCATACATTGATTACCAACAAGCTTTTGACAGTGTACCCCACTCATGGTTGCTACAGATATTGGAAATATACAAAGTAGATCCTAAATTGATACAGTTTCTAAACATAGTAATGAAAAATTGGAAAACCACACTTAATATCCAAACAAATTCAGATAATATCACATCACAGCCAATACAGATTAAGCGTGGAATATACCAAGGAGACTCATTAAGTCCTTTCTGGTTCTGTCTTGCTCTGAACCCACTATCCAACATGCTAAATAATACAGATTATCGATATAATATTACTGGAACATACCCACACAAAATCACACATTTGCTATACATGGATGATCTAAAACTACTGGCAGCAACCAATCAACAACTCAACCAATTACTAAAGATAACAGAAGTATTCAGCAATGATATAAATATGGCTTTTGGAACAGACAAATGTAAGAAAAATAGCATAGTCAAGGGAAAACACACTAAACCAGAAGATTACATATTGAATAACCACAGTGACTCCATAGAAGCGATGGAAAAAGCAGATGCCTATAAATACCTAGGATACAGACAAAAAATAGGAATAGATAATACAAATATTAAAGAAGAACTAAAAGAAAAATATAGACAAAGACTAACAAAAATACTGAAAACAGAATTGACAGCAAGAAACAAGACAAAAGCTATAAATACTTATGCTATACCAATATTGACCTACTCATTTGGAGTAGTGAAATGGAGTAACACAGACCTAGAAGCACTAAATACACTTACACGATCACAATGCCACAAATATAGACTACATCACATACATTCAGCAACAGAAAGATTCACATTAAGCAGAAAGGAAGGAGGAAGGGGATTCATCGACATAAAAAACCTACATTATGGGCAGGTAGACAATTTAAGAAAATTCTTTATAGAACGAGCAGAAACTAGCAAAATACACAAAGCAATCACTCATATAAATACATCGGCTACACCACTGCAATTTCATAACCACTGCTACAACCCTTTAGATCACGTAACATCAACAGATACGAAGAAAGTAAATTGGAAGGGGAAGGCACTACATGGCAAGCAACCGTATCATCTAACACAGCCACACATCGATCAAGAGGCATCCAACACATGGCTAAGAAAATGCAATATATACAGTGAGACGGAAGGATTCGTGATTGCAACACAGGATCAAACAATTAACACCAGATATTACAGCAAGCATATTATTAAAGATCCCAATACCACAACAGATAAATGCAGACTTTGCAAACAACAAATAGAAACAGTAGATCACATCACAAGCGGTTTACAATACTAGCAAATACAGAATACCCCAGAAGACATGACAATGTAGCAAAAATAATACATCAACAGCTTGCCTTACAACATAAACTTATAAAACAACATGTTCCCACATACAAGTATGCACCACAAAATGTACTGGAGAATGATGAATACAAATTATACTGGAGCAGTACCATTATAACAGATAAAACAACGCCACATAACAAACCTGACATCATACTCACCAATAAAAAGAAGGAATTTATACAACTAATCGAAATATCCATACCCAATACAACAAATATACAAAAGAAAACAGGAGAAAAAATTGAAAAATACATCCAACTGGCTGAGGAAGTCAAGGACATGTGGCATCAGGATAAAGTTGACATTATACCAATTATACTATCAACTACAGGAGTCATACCACACAATATCCACCAGTACATCAATGCAATACAGCTACATCCAAACTTATATATACAACTACAGAAATCCGTAATTATTGATACATGTTCAATTACCCGAAAGTTCCTAAATGCAATGTAACATATACCGTACAGTTAAAAGGCAGTCACGCTTGATCAAGGTCCGCGTCACCTTCCATTTTTAACCAGACATAACGTCTGAGACAAGAAAGAAATAATAATGATGACAGTGACGACATGTTAACGTTTTATATTGAAACAAATTCCTTCTTACGTCATTTGCCCTTAAGAATTTGTTTGCAGTTTTGATAATGTCAGTATTTTTAGTCATTTCTTAATGAACATGCAAAATCACCAAATCATTCAAACATTTTTGGGTAATTTTTGACCACAAAAACGATTTCATTCGCCTAACTGCTGAAAAGTGACCGCTAAGAGGTACAAGAATAACCGGAATAGTTACAATCATCCGTACAGACTTTACAAACGCTGTATGTCATGCATGGGACCACTGTTCCAAAACTTTGTTGTGGCTGACAAACACGTCTTTCTTCGTTCTGCACTCACCCTAAAGCATGAAATGTTAGCTTGCTTATATCAATGTCCCATACAACTGCAGAATTCGTTCAGCCCAATTCATCCGATACCAAAAGCTTCAAGTTGTGAAACAAGCCCCAGAACCTTTGTTGGAAATCTATTATTTAGCAAATTCACAGCGATATAAATTATTTCAAAAAATATGTCTTTGCATTTCCTCCGGTGTTTGATACGCATGAGGATCACCGCCATTGTCGTAGCGTTTAGATATCTTCCTTTTCCTAGGCAAAAGTGGTTCACCAATGTTCAGATCCTCCGCTTTCGTCGTGGTTTCACTTGAAAACTCTTTAACTCTTCGTATAGCTTACCGGCAAAGCATCCACTGAAGTTTTAATTTCTCGATACGACAATGATTTCTTCTGAAAAGAAGAATGAAGTTGTTCAATCCTGCCGAAAACTGAAATTAATATTTTGAGGAGATTATGAAATCTGAATTGATGTAGGTTTGAAAAATAGCCACTAGCCTTCCCAAACCCTTCTTGCGTTTTTCATATCTCCTAATTTAGTGTTGAGATAAGATATGACACATTGGTTTCTTGTTTCTCAGATGCCAGAGTATTCATGGCTGAACAATGAAGCGTATATATTTCGTGAACTCTGAGACGTTAAATTCCATTGTGCCACTGGGAAAATCCATTTCGAACAATCGCATTTCACGAATCCCTGCCTGGAGCAGCAGCGGTTGTCGACGGATACTGGCATCAAAAACGTTGTTATACACATTACGAGTAAATAATACATTGTCCAATTCTTATGTTGTGATAAATCCAACGAAATGTCATTTTCCATCCGTCTTGGTATGACCTGACGATTTCTCGACACCTATTACAAATGTACTGCAGGAAGTGGAAGAAGACAAAGTCTCGGTTTCCAAATTTTTTTAACTGGACATGCTTTTCACTACGGCGTGTTCAGTGCCAATACTATCCACCTGTGATACAGAAGTAATACGAATTTATCCGTAGCGACTAGCACACCCGCTGTTCGAATTCGAAATTATTTAAAGAAGCAATACTCAGTATTGTGTTTCAGCTTTCCACACGCGTCCAGCAACCGTGTCACGATTGAAAATTGCGAAAATTTTTGTCTGACGAAGAGATTGTGCTCCAAACATCTAATCAGAGGACTCTTCTCTTTGTCTTATAACATTGTAGCCCTTATCTCATGAGGCGACTTCGTGCAACGTATATTACGTGGTGTGGTATCTGGGACTTCTATGTGTAAAACTGAGACTTATAGGGTTGTAGTGGGTAATAAAAAATGAAGAGAAGAGAAGAGAAGAAAAGAAAAGGTTGAAAATGTGGGAAGAAATGGTGTATAAAAAGGGGGTTTTAAAATCGTTAATGACCGTGAAAAAGGGAAAGAATGAAATGCAAATCGGACTTCGTATTACAGAAAAGTTATCGGACTTCGTGGTTCGGAAAAGCTATTGTTGGGGTGGTCCTTGTGGCGTTTCTGAGCAAAAGTCAAACCAATTTACACTACAAAAATTATTTGAAAGAGAACAGAGAATAACAAAATGTGATTAACAGGGGGAAATGGCGTAGAAGAGTTCATCCTTTACCATGTTAACATGTCTTCTCTCGTGCGGCGTCCAGGTATTGTTCTCCAAAAATCTCCTGCTTCATTTCTGCGTGAAAAGTCGTGGCTGCTCCAAAATCTTGCAATAAATTTCATTGTCCAGGAATTACTAATGTATACAAATTAAAGCCATCTTGATATTGAATGCAATATATTTTATGTTGCTGCTTCCATCCTCCAAATTTCATACAAACTTCCACAATACGTCTGCACATCAATACGTTTTCTCGTCTTAATCCGACCAAGACTAGCTAATAAGTAATTTAAGCTTCCGCTCTCAAGAGACAAGAGCGGGTAGAACACAAAAAGAGTTACAATTTTTGTACCTTCATTTTCTTATTTATATTTTCTCTGCCGTCGAGCGCTCATACAGCTGCGACGGTATAATTTATGTCTGAGGGAACGAGTGTAGCGCGGCGAAATTCAAAAGTCCCGCTACAGGGTAAATCACTAGAAATATTTATGTAACATGTATTTTTACAATTAGTTCACTGTTATTTAAATACTTGTAGTTGATTTTTTTGCACTAAATAAAACCTGCAGTATTTTGCATTTTAAATTCGCGTACTTTCGTAATTTTTTTTTTTAATTTTACACATTAGCAAACTTTAGAGAATTGAATTTTACTTTCTGAAAATTATTGTATAATTGTAGCTGATAAATTTGCACATAAAACTAAATTCTGTGGTTTAAACTAGCACATCATTATCGAATTCGACAAAAAAAAACCTACAGAATTGACATTTACTGTTGGATCTACATTATTCCTTTACCCCTACTCAGAAAACAGTTGATCTTAACTAACACTAAGCAGGAAGGAGCCCAACACGACTGTTCCGAAGTTCTTCCCCTGAATGATACTACCGTTCGCCAGCAGAATTGTGATCACTGGCTATTGCAAATTCGTCACCTTTTTCGACTATTTATCGATCTATATCACTAACACCTTTCTCTGTTCACCAACCAACAACTTCATCAAATTTAGGATCTTTAAAATTGACATATTCCTCCGAACGAATTTTGTGAGCTAGGGGCTAGATTGCATGAAAACAACTTCACTTAAATCGTAAACCACGCTGCTTTTATCTGATTAAAACAAAAAAAAGATAAAATCGAATATTAAGGTAGCCGGTCACACCTGAATTCCTTGGGTTTCGGTTTATCGGTATTAGTGCTCAGTATCCGCAAGTACTTATTTTAAAACAATTGTTGAAGAATGGAGGGGGCGTATTCCAGCTTGTCACTTCTAAGGGATCATAAAAGCGAACGGAAAATACGAGATTCTATTCACAACATTATTTCCATTGTTATTGTGTGGACTGCCTTTGACTTGGCCAGCGACAGGCAAGGAAAGGGGGAAAGTGTTGTTTGGTTGCCTTTGCACAAACACATTTGACACTAACAATTATGTTTTAGAGATTAGAAATTTTAGCTTCCATCTGAATGTTTTAATTGATTGTTGTTTTTTATAATGGCTAGCAAAAATTTTTATTTTGCTGTTACTAGACGAAAAACCTGTGCTCGAGCCCGGGAGCACCCGCATAGTCGCCGCGCATGAAACACAGTCAGGTTGTGAAGGAACGTATTTAAGGAATGACGGACTCTGTGCATACAATGAGATCAATTCTAGTAATGAGTGAGTGAGTGAGTGAGTGAGTGAATGAATGAATGAATGAATGAATGTTTCAAATAGCTACACGGAGATAACTGCAAACACCGAATCGTTTGGCACACATGTCTCTCTTTTATGTATTTGACCCACTGCATTTTTCACGAGATAATTCCGTTTTTGATCTCAATAGGTGGGGCTATTTTTTTTTAACTCAGCGATAGATGTATTTTCGAAAATTGGTGTATTTGACAGAATTAAGAGGCGCAATCTTATCTTTACGAATATAAACAAACAGCTTATATGTTGGCTAGGATATACGGATTTACTGATTTCATTTTGTGTATTGGAAACTTACCGGCATCGTCTTGCTTCTTCCGATAAGTTTTATTTATATTATTTGCCAGGAAAAAGAGTTTTATTTAAGTTAGCTTTGTAATTTAGGAGCCTACTCATGACATTTTAATTCACTTTTTGTTCACGAATAAAAATGCTTAAAAAACGGCAGAGTCGTTCTAAATACAACAGAACGGCTAAAAACAGAGGGATATGTAGTCTCAAGACTACAGTCAAGATTGTGAGGCGATACTTGCTGACGACGCGAGAACATCAGGCTTTAACCTGCTCTCTGGAAACTGCTTCCAAACACGAGGTGCGACTTAACTCTGGTCGAGAGCGTCATGAATTATCTCGCTCCTTAGAAACTTTCACTCACAGAAGCTTAAAATTACTTCTCTCAAACTTGTCATAGAAGTGGAAATTTTGACAGGTAGCGGCACAGGCGAGTGCGTATTTGTACCCCAAAATCCACTTGTTGTTGTTGTTGTTGTTGTGGTTGTGGTCTTCAGTCCTGAGACTGGTTTGATGCAGCTCTCCATGCTACTCTATCCTGAGCAAGCTGCTTCATCTCCCAGTACGTACTGCAGCCTACATCCTCCTGAATTTGCTTAGTTTATTCATCTCTTGGTCTCCCTCTCCGATTTTTACCCTCCTTGCTGCCCTCCAATACTAAACTGGTGATCCCTTGATGCCTCAGACTATGCCCTACCACCCGATCCCTTCTTCTAGTCAAGTTGTGCCACAAACTCCTCTTCTCTGCAATTCTATTCAATATCTCCTCATTAGTTGTGTGATCTACCCATCTAATCTTCAGCATTCTTCTGTAGCACCACATTTAAAAAGCTTCTCTTCTCTTCTTGTCCAAACTATTTATCGTCCATGTTTCACTTCCATACATGGCTACACTCCATACAAATACTTTCAGAAACAACTTCCTAACACTTAAATCTATACTCGATGTTAACAAATTATCTTCTTCAGAAACGCTTTCCTTGCCATTGCCAGTCTACATTTTATATCCTCTCTACTTCGACCATCATCAGATGTTTTGCTCCCCAAATAGCAAAACTCCTTTACTACTTTAAGGTCTCATATCCTAATCTAATTCTCTCAGCATCACTCGAGTTAACTCGACTACATTCCATTATCCTCGTTTTGCTTTTATTGATCTTATATCCTCCTTTCAAGACACTGTCCATTCCATTCAACTGCTCTTCCAAGTCCTTTGCTGTCTCTGACAGAATTACAATGTCATCGGCGAACCGTAAAGTTTTTATTTCTTCTCCATGGATTTTAATACCTACTCCGAATTTTTCTTTTGTTTCCTTTACTGCTTGCTCAATATACAGATTGAATAACATCGGGGAGAGGCTACAACCCTGTCTCACTCCCTTCCCAACCACTGCTTCTCTTTCATGTCCCTCGACTCTTTATGGTTGCCATCTGCTTTCTGTACAAATTGTAAATAGCCTTTCGCTCCCTGTGTTTTACCCCTGCCACCTTCAGAATTTGAAAGAGAGAATTCCAGTCAACATTGTCAAAAGCTTTCTCTAAGTCTACAATCGCTAGAAATGTAGGTTTGCCTTTTCTTAATCTAGCGTCTAAGATAAGCCGTAGAGTCAGTATTGCCTCACGTGTTCCAATATTTGTACGGAATCCAAAATGATCTTCCTCGAGGTCGGCTTCTACCAGTTTTTCCATTCGTCTGTAAAGAATTCGCGTTAGTATTTTGCAGCCGTGACTTATTAAACTGATAGTTCGGTAATTTTCACATCTTTCAACACCTGCTTTCTTTGGGATTGGAATTATTATATTCTTCTTGAAGTAGAAGGGTATTTCGCCTGTCTCGTACATTTTGCTCACCAGGTGGTAGAATTTTGTCAGGACTGGCTCTCCCAAGGCTGTCAGTAGTTTTAATGGAATGTTGTCTACTTCTGGGGTCTTGTTTCGACTTAGGTCTTTCAGTGCTCTGTCAAACTCTCCACGGAGTATCATATCTACCATTTCATTATCATCTACATTCTCTTCCATTTCCATAATATTGTATAGACCCTCTATATACTCCTTCCAACTTTCTGCCTACCCTTCTTTGCTTACAAGGGAACCTCCCCATCGCAACCCCCTCAGATTTAGTTATAAGTTGGCACAGTGGATAGGCCTTGAAAAACCGAACACAGATCAATTGAGAAACCAGGAAGAAGTTGTGTGGAACTGTGAAAAAATAAGCAAAATATACAAACTGAGTAGTTCATGGGAAGATAGGCAATATCAAGGACACAGAGACCACAGGAGCGCCGTGGTCTCGTGGTAACGTGAGCAGTTGCGGAGCGAAAGGTCCTTGGTTCAAATCTTACATCGAGTGAAAACTTTAATTTTTTATTTTCAGTTTATGTGACAAACTCTTATGTTTTCATCACTTTTTTGGGAGTGATTATCACATCCACAAGAAAACCTAAATCGGGCAAGGGAGAAGAATCTTTTTACCCATTCGCCAAGTGTACAAGTTAGGTGGGTCGACAACATATTCCTGTCATGTGACGCACATGCCGTCACCAGTGTCGTATAGAATATATCAGATGTGTTTTCCTGTGGAGGAATCGGTTGACCTATGAGCTTGCGATCAAATGTTTTCGGTTCCGATTGGAGAGGCACGTCCTTTCGTCTACTAATCGCACGGTTTTGCAATGCGGTCGCAAAACACAGACACTAAACTTATTACAGTGAACAGAGACGTCAATGAACGAACGGACAGATAATAACTATGCAAAAATAAAGAAAGTAAAATTTTCACTCGTGGGAAGACTTGAACCAAGGACCTCTCTTTCTGCAGCTGCTCACGCTACCACGGGACCACGGCACTGCTGAGCTCACGTCCTCCTTGATGTTGCCTATGTGTCCCATGGACTACTCAGTTTGTATATTTTGCTTATTTTTTCACAGTTCCACACAACTTCTTCCTGTTTTCTCAATTGATCTGTGTTCAGTTTATCAAGGCCTATCCACTGTGCCAAGTTATAACTAAATCTGAGGGGGGTGCGATGGGGAGGTTCCCTTGTTAGAACGGGGTTCCATCTGTGCTCTTGATATTGATACAAGTGGTTCTCTTTTCTCCAAAGGTCTCTTTAATTTTTTCTGTATGCAGTATGTATCTGACCCCTAGTGAGATAAGCCTCTACATCCTTACATTTGTCCTCTAGCCATCCTTGCTTAGCCATTTTGCACTTCCTGTCAATCTCATTTTTGAGACGTTTGTATTCCTTTTTCACTTCTTCATTTACTGCATTTTTATATTTTCTCCTTTCATCAATTAAATTCAATATTTCTTCTGTTACCCAAGGATTTCTACCAGCCCTCGTCTTTTTACCTACTTGATCCTCTGCTGCTTTCACTACTTCATCCCTCAATGCTACCCATTCTTCTTTTACTGTATTTGTTTCCCCGATTCTTGTCAATTGTCCCCTTACGCTCTCCCTGAAAATCTGTACAATCTCTGGTTTAGTCAGTTTATCCAGGTCACATCTCCTCAAATTAGCACCTTTTTGCAGTTTCTTCAATTTTAATATACAGTTCATAACCAATAGATTGTGGTCGGAGTCCACATCCGCCCCTGGAAATGTCTTACAATTTAAAACCTGTTTGCTGAATCTCTGTCTTACCATTATATAATCTATCTGAAACCTTCCCGTATCTCCAGGCTTCTTCCATGTATACAACCTTCTATTATGATTCTTGAACCAAGTGTTAGCTGTGATTAAGTTATGCTCTGTGCAAAATTCTACCATGCGGCTTCCTCTTTCATTCCTTAGTCCCATTCCATATACACCTACTACGTTTCCTTCTCTTCCTTTTCCTACTATCGAGTTCCAGTCACCCATGACTATTAAATTTTCGTCTCCCTTCGCTATCTGAATAATTTCTTTTATCTCATCATACATTTCATGAATCTCTTCGTCATCTGCGGGGCTAGTTGGCATATAAACTTGTACTACTGCGGTAGGCGTGGGCTTCGTGTCTATCTTGGCCACAATAATGCGTTCACTATGCTGTTTGTAGTAGCTTACCCGCATTCCTATTTTCCTATTCATTATTAAACCTACTCCTGCATTATCCCTATTTGATTTTGTATTTATAACCCTGTATTCACCTGACCAAAAGTCCTGTTCATCCTGCCACCGAACTTCACTAATCCCCATTATATCTAACTTTAACCTATCCATTCCCCTTTTTAAATTTTCTAACCTACCTGCCCGGTTAAGGGTTCCGACATTCCACGCTCCGATCCGTAGAACGCCAGTTTTCTTTCTTTTGATAACGACGTCGTCTTGAGTAGTCCCCGCCCGGAGATCCGAATGGGGGACTATTTTACCTCCGGAATATTTCTCCCAAGAGGACGCCATCATCATTTAACCATACAGTAAAGCTGTATGCCCTCGGGAAAAATTACGGCTGATGTTTCCCCTTGTTTTCAGCCGTTCGCAGTACCAGCACAGCAAGGCCGTTTTGGTTAGTGTTACAAGGCCAGATCAGTCAGTCATCGAGATTGTTGCCCCTGCAACTACTGAAAAGGCTGCTGCCCCTCTTCAGGAACCACACGTTTGTCTGGCCTCTCCAACAGATACCCCTCCGTTGTGGTTGCACCTACGGTACGGCTATCTGTGTCGCTGAGGTACGCAAGCCTCCCCACCAACGGTGAGGTCTTTGGGGGGGGGGGGGGGGGGAATCCACTTATACCTAACTAGTTACCATTTCGCTTTAAACGTGTGCCATTCCCAGTGATCTTAGTTATACCCTGACCATAAACAAAGCACAAGGCCAGACGTTGCATGTTGTTGGCGTGGACCTTAGTGTCTGCTTTTCGCACCGTCATCTCTATGTGGCTCTCTCCTGTGTTAGTGAAAAAAAAAAAAGGCTCTTCCTCCATGTCCGCGATCAGACTACTTCGCTGTTTCTACTTCGGATTTTAAAGTGACACCTCGACTCCACCATCTGGGGTTGGGCAGGACCGCAGGGGGTTCAGCATTGGTTACGCTGGATAACATTTTAGAACTATTGAACATGTATTTTTCTGTTTTATAATCAATGCGTGATTTTTTAGATTTAGTTGTAAAAAAAACCGCCTTTTATATGAACTAGCGTCGCGTGAAATATCCCTATCACTTTGTTTATGTCTTATTTCTAAGTACTTTGATTTGACTCTCAGTGTACACTCTGCATCTAGCCAATACAGAGACGCTTCTCTCGAACAGTTTTAACAAGAGGCCTACTAGAACTAAAATAAGAGGTAGCAGTATTCCTATTATACAACTCACTAATGTGAAAAGTACGGTAAGTAATAACATCACGTACATTAAAACTGTCCAGACCACCGATGCTTTCAATTTAACCGCAACGAACAGTAGCCAAAGTAATCCAACCGCAGCCACGTGAAACAGCATATTTCCTCGTATTCTCCCTATCTTTGTGAAACTAAGCTACAGATACAAATAAATACGTAATAAAAATAAAATAAATGTTGGAAAATGAAATTTTTGTTTTCTCTGGGGCTGCTCTGTAATGCTGGGGCATCTGCACCCCTGACACCTGCAAAGCACTTCTTGACTACTGAACAGAACACGCAGGTAACATGCAAATTTCATTTTCGAAACTCAATATCGGGTAAGCATCGGCGAAATTCAGAAAGTTTTCCTTCTCCGTGCTTCTCTTTCAACAAGTCATTTGCTTCCAAATCAGTGAGCTCCAATTGTACTTCAAATGGCACATCATCAAGCTTACGTTCTACGGATTCTGGAACAGGAGAATTCTACTCATAATTCTGTTAAGATCTGAAAATCTCTCCAAAAATGCTTCAAGTCACGAATAATTCTTATTTTCGGAAAATCAAGGTTAACATCTTCTGTGATAGAGCACAAAACTCTTTGAAGCAGTAAAAATGAGGAACCTCTGCTCCTTCCAGTTGTGCTTCAAACTTTGACGGATTTCTCCGAAATCCTTTGATGATTCTTCAGAGATCATATATGAGATTATCCTTTACCTGGAGTTTCGTGTTCAATTCATTCATGTCTGATATGTCAACCAAAAATCAAAACTTTTACAGTCATGCAGGATCTGACAGCTGTGGATCACGTGTGTCTTTTTCAGTAAGAGAAAAACATATATTTCGTGTCGGTGCTTGTAAAAATGAAACACGACTTCATTGCAGCTGAGCAACCTCACTGCTGTGTGATAAAGTAACAGAATTCATAATCAGTTTGTTCAATAAAAGTCTGGAACTGATGGTGACGGAGGGCATGTCACCGAGTGAAGCTAGCAGCAGAAACGACTAGTTTCAGTTCACAGGAATTATCCAAGTCTTACCCCCAGAGTGTTTGCCGATGCATGATGCAGCGTATGAACAGAACGTCCGGTATTTGCAAATCTTCCAACTGAGTCCTGATTTGCCCGACCAGACCCTTCCTCACTTCTGCCAAGTTTTTTATTTTGTCACCTGTAACATCTAGAAGCTAATTTTTTACAATTCCATGAAAGTATCTTTTCCAGTTCTTCTCCTTGAACGAACACGAGAAGCTGTGACATACTCGAGAAATCCGTGGAGTCATCCATTGCCAGAGGATACCACAGGAAGTCCCTAGCCTTCTCGCATGTCTGTAGCTCTGTGTTCTTTCGAGTTCTGTTCTGTGCACAACTGAACTTGTTGAAAGGCTGATACTTCGAAGCAAATCGACTTTCGTAGGACACAAGTCATTTGCTGCTTTTTCATCACACACTCTTTGATGAAGTTTCTATCGGTAAACGGTTTTCCTCGTTCTGCCATCTTGTGCGGTATCTTGTTAACTTGCACGATGACAGATTCGTTTCCAGCAGACTTTGTCGTGAACAGGTTTCTTTGGGCTTCAAAGTTCCGTGTGATGGACTCGTATTTCTTAGAGCGTAGCTCTCTAGAAAACTTTGAAAATATTGATAGATGCTTTGTTCAAGTGTGACGCCGAAGATTGTACTCCTTCGAAACGGCAACGCTTTCGCTGCATATTATGCGAATAGTTTCCTTGTCCTTTGTTGCCGCAAAGAAGTACTCATCTGCCTGTTCCTCATTGCAAATACGACACTGGGGGTGCAGTTTTCTTTTCTGACTAACCATTCGGAAAGGAGAAGTGCGCGGGATCTGAAAATGAAAAAGATATTGAATTATAAACATAAAACCTTGGAATGGCACCAACTAAGCAGGAAGATTGCAAATTTAAGGTTAGTGGCAGCCAGGAGGTCTCCGACCGTGTGGAAATTTAATACATAATATTTGACTTTAAATCGTATCGCAACTTGTCGTGGTCCGTAAGTTTTATCAAACAAATACAAGCACCGACGGTGAATAACGGGATTGATGTAATCATGCACTTATTTCGTCAGTGTGTGTGTGTGGGTAAAGGGAGGAGGTTGACAGCTCACATTGTGTGTTTTGTGGCGCAGGGAATTGTATTTGGGTCTTTATTGGAGGAGATAGTTCTCACGTTTACTAACTAAAAGCGTCCTTACATGCAAAGATCGCGTTCAATGGGATTGCAGCCCCACCGTGTCCTTAGAGAAGGGCTGAAACGTCCGGAGAGTGTCAACAATGTCAGAGGTGGTTGTTGCGAACATCTGACCGGGTATAGCAGTTGCATATATTGTTGTTTCAAATCGTCATTGATCGATGATGTAACATTTTGAAACTTCCAGGCAGATCAAAACTGTGTGCCGGAGCGAGACTCGAACTCTGGACCTTTGCCTTTGGCGTGCAAGAGCTCTACCATCTGAGCTACCCAAGCCATTACCACGTCTCCTACATAACATTTTATTTGTACGATTAACCAAATCTGTAGCATACGTTCGTCCCTCTTCATTTTCGACACCTTCACTAATTACAGGTATGTCCTGTGGGCCAAGATTATTGAATCGCCAATACGGTCTTTGTCCTTTGGACATGGGTTCTGAATCACCCTGTATATCTGTTCGCTGAAGATCCGAGATTATATAACAGATGGTGTCTAAGGAGTTGCCTGCCCATAGACGCCTAGGAATCGATCAAGGGTTGTCTCTGTACATGTACATGTCTCAAGTGCTCAACAAAGGTGCGCAGGTGACACCGAGGGTGTTGCCGAACAGGGCAGGGGGGAGGGGGGGTTTGTCCTTAGAGGGATCCTTTGCTGTTTTATTCACGCACTGTCAATGTCGCACACCCGTTGCTGCTCCCCACCCTCCGTGACGAGACGACAGGAGGGCACAAAAAGTGTAATTTCACCAATAGTTTCGAACGGTCCCTATTGGTTCCACCATGTATATGGGGTCAACAATATTGTAGTCGCGCTACGCTCTAAGATTGTTGAACAACTTATCGCTACAGACTTATTTTCACATGTTAAAGTGATCTCTAAGTAAAATATTTGTAACTTCCGCGATAGTGTACTTCAGCATACTACTGCTGATACAATATCACAGAAAACTTGATGAACCAAATATGCAGCGTTCCTTGCATGCAAGAACGCGTTCGGTAAGGAAACGTAAGAAATTTCTCCTCCAATTAATCCTTCGCTAGGAAACACACAAAGCGAGCTGACCTCCACCCCCTTTTTTCCCTACACTCACACCGACGAAATAAGTGGATATGTCAATCACGATAATCGTTAAATGATTCTCAAATTAACCAAGGTGAACAGAAACAAAAAACAGTGAAACTGTTGTTGTTCAACGAAATCCTGAGCACCCTGAAGTGAAGCTTTTACGTTGCACGTTTCGAAATCACTTGGTTCTTTCGAACAGTTGACAGGTTGTTGGCGTGTCCGTGATGTGGCGTCACTGGCACGAAGATGCCAATCTACGTCCCAGCACGGGGCTCGAATTAGTGCGGACTTTGGGCCACCAGCGGCATCCTGCCCTAACCGAAGCAGCATCTCGTAACCGTATGGTTGGGGCCTTTAACGTATGAGGCTGATACTGCGCATAAGGAACCAATCTAATGGCCGAGAACCGTACAATTTCTAAACACTGTTAACAACCCGCACTTATTGCTACTTAATGTAAACACCGCAGTGACGTCCCACGATTCGAGAGTGACAGACTGTATTAAAAGTCGATAAGGAGCTGACGGCACTGTTGTAACTGACTTGTCGGTTTTTGTCTCTTAGGTTCTCGTTAAAATTTTCATCAGAAGCGCCATCTTTTGTTTCGAGAAGTCATGCGACATTGAGAAGGCACTTTTTGTGGTTTGCGGTGAAACTTTTTGGCCACGAACACGGACACAGTTCAGTGTAGCCTACTTTCCCAGTATTTTGCCAGGTAAATGTTTGGTTATGAAGCGGAACGTTCGCTGCGTCTGTAGTCTTGACTTTCACCTTAACCAAATTTTTACTCTTTTTTTTTCGAGTAGTATCATTGAAAAATTTTGTCACGGGCGTTACGTTAGTGTACTTCTCTCGAATGGCGGTAAACTGAAGTACATGTTGTCGGTAATCAAACCACAGCTTCTCGAGAAGAAATTGTTCGGGCACGTTGCACCTGTGTTAAACACAGTTATACAAACATTAGCAACAAAATATTCCCCTACCTGTAACCCGTGTGGCATCTCAGCAGCAATCGTTATGAAAAATCCGATAACCTGACGACATACGTAAAAATTAAAATACATATTGACGGTCACACTATGCGAACCGTCATAGTCATCTCAGCATGCACACAAAGTGCATGTTTGGTGAGATTACCGATTGCTTCCGCTATGATATTTTGTCTCGCCGTAAGACGTGTGTACTGTATAGCTGTCACTACATTTTCCAAATGTTTCAATACTATTTAAGTCCACGGAGCACGCTGTCTACGGAAACCGAATGAGACCCTCATGTTCTAGCATTAAATTGAGTTCGACAGGTGAACGATTTTGGTCACAGAAAGAGAGAGAGAGAGAGAGAGAGAGAGAGAGAGAGAAACGAGAATAGGACAGAAGAAACTTCGATAAGGATATCGCCATGTTTTTTTTATCGTTATAGAAACGTTTCGGATGAAATGAGGTCCCAACGCCCGCCACTACGGATTATTCCACGCAAAATCAGTCCGCTAAGACGAAACTTTAGATGCTTGAACCTTAAAATCCCGACTGGTTGAGAGGTTCATGTTCTCTCTAAATTGGGAAACTCGATTTTCAGGCTCGATTCTTCTCATCAGAAAACAAACAGTGGGTCTATTCGAAGTCCTCAATACATTATTTTCGTCAGACCTTGCAAGAGACAGCCTGAAACGGCCACGTACGAGGACGGCTAACCCAGGGATTCCGATGTTTGTGATAGCGCCACCAATTTTCTTTTACCCCTGTATCAAATCATATTATTTCCTAGCCTATAGAGAAAAATATTGCGTATTTCAAGTGGGCAGTGATCGTACGCTCATTTGAATTTGATTGGGTAGATGTCTGCTCCTTGATACTTGGTCTTTGCAGCAGTGAAACAAAAACCGGCGTCCCCTGAGAGCCCAGGCCCCGTGAGTTAGGTTTGCTCATTTTTATATTCAGCAGGTAGCTGATGCTTTGGTTTCTCTTAATCTTCATGGCGTGTGCTTCGGCAGAGATTCAGTGTGTGTTAAATATCATCGCGAACCTCCTAGGCGTGTTTACGTGTTAAAGAATTTTTGTTGAGTTTTGGCCCGGCAACGTTAGGAAGGAAACAATAATGTGAGAATTCCTGCAAGGAGGATCCACGCACCGGAGATGTGCTTAAGGGGGTAGCCCTTTTTCAAAATTTCAAGAAGTTTTTTTCCTAAAATGTTCACTGGGATGTCCCACTTGTCACAACTAGAGCCTTTGGCCTAACTTTAAAGCTGTGTAACTCACTGGTACAGCGTGTGTGGTTGTCAGTCACTCACTGTGTGTGTGTGCGCCTAGTAGGACAGTAGTGGGAGAGGTATGCACTGGCGTTTTATTTGTTTAGACACATCGCACCGATCCGCTCAAAAATGATGTGCTACCGCCGCCGAGTCCCATACAATTGACGGGCATCGCTCTTGTGTCAAGAGATATGCTGCGGTTCCGCACCTCACTGCATCCATCTGACAACTCCGCGCTGTTCCGCTGCTGTGCCAACCTATCAGCCAGCACAGCTTCACGTCACATAACGTCAGACGGTGGGGCTGGACAAAAATATGGAAACATTGTGAGAAATGCATGCAGATGATAATCAAGACTGCAGATTGCACTGTTGTACGAACAGCACCTGTGCAGTGTACTCAGTTGTGGTCAGAACAGTGTTCTGTCCAGTAGTGAGAGCATTATGTCGAACGAAGTGAAATCCAACGTAAGCAATTTGTGGGTGTTCGTATGGGTGTTTCCGTAGCCAAGGTAGTCGAAGTGTTTGGTGTGTCAAGGGGCACCATATCGAAGATTTGTATCGCTTATAGGGAAAGCGAAAAACATCATCCACTAAGTCACAACACAGACGAAAGTGTGTGGTCATTCAAAAGGATTGTGACTGAGAATAAGGAGACTACAGCTGCAAAAGCCACTGCAGAACTGAACGTCACACTCGCGAACCCTGTTTTCACCAGAATAACACGAAGGGAACTCTGTAAGCAGCGAATCGCAGGCCGAGTTTAAATTTCAAAGCCACTCATTAGTGCTGCAAATGCCCAAATAGGGAAACATTGTGCCATGTCCATAAAACCTGGATTGCGGAGCACGGGAAAAAGTCATTTGGTCGGATGTGTCTTGTTGTACACAGTTTCCAACTTACGAAGAGTAAAATATGGTGGGCTGTGGCGTAACTAAGGTTTTGGGGCCCTCTGCAAATAAATTTTAGGGGCTTTGTTTACTAACACAAAAAAACAAATATGAAAACGTTAGACATTCAAACACCATAATTCAGGTTAAAAGTGAAATAAGCTTATGTGCTGATGAACCGCCCATCGCGCCATTCGTTCTCTCTGTCTCCAAATAACCAGCATTCTACAAAAGACACTACATCTAAAGTAGGGAAATAGTATGTCTGGGGCTGTAGCCGTGAAAGAGCTTCTTTCGAACCACTGAAGCCATTTCATCACCACCTCCCGCTCGCGGAATAGAGCTGTGGCGGAACAAGGCAACTGGAAGTAAAAACCAAACCTTAAAGGAAGAGCCCGCTGCTAGTTTCCAGCCACCCTACCAGATGTGGAAGACTTTGAACAGACTACTAATTGGAGTCACAAAACTTGAAGCACTGGGACTACGTTACTAGCAATCCAACATGTGGATGTGGAGAACTTAAAGATGCGGAATACCTCTTGGTCTGCCCGAAGTTTCCTTGAGTCAGCACGCCGAAGGAGCTGGTTGCAGCAAATGTTCCAGCAATCAAACCTGCCCAATTTTGGATCTCAAAAACAATTTGACATGCGCAAAGTCTTGTATATATAGTGTAGATGTGTTTTAAATTTGTAAATAACTGTACTGTACTGCATACAAAAATAATAATTGGCCAAATCGTTTAATTTTTGAACATACCATAATTATAATGATAACCACAGCTAAACAATCTTTTGGGCTTAGTGTTATTGAGGCTTGAATGATCTAATAATTATAAATGTTAATTTAGACTCTTCAGTCATTGTATCTTGGAATAATTCTGTATGAGTGCTAAAAGATACATTTTGCTGATTAGATTGGAAGTTGAGAAGAATAATATGTTGGTAAAATGTCAAATCAAAAACACCTTCAGCCGTCTATATTACCAATTTTACATTAATTTGTTACAAGTTTCGGCGTTACACTAAACCATCTTCAGGCTCTCCGACCGACGTGTGGGAAAAATCCCACCTATTGTACAATCTAAATAGGAGCCCGCATACTGTCTATGGTATCCACAGACTTTTTTTTAACAACGCGATCCCTTCGATCATCACTTGCAGACTGAAATGCAAGTGATGATCGAAGGGACTGCGTTGTTAAAAAGAAGTCTACGGATACCACAGACTTAATGTTGGCCCCTATTTCGATTGTACAAGATGTGGGATTCTTCGCATACGTCGGTCAGGGAGCCTAAAGGGGCGTAGTGTAAAACCGAAACTCGTAGCAAAATAATGCAAATTTGGAAATATGGACGGCTGAAGATGTTTCCGGTTTGACCCCGAAAACATCCTACGTAAAGATGGACTGTCTGTTGGTGGTGAAACGGCATCTCTTGCTGGTGTTCCGGTTTCAAATAGTGTTATCACCAGTTCATTTTCACAGCTGGTATCGTGTGCTCTGTGATCTTGGAAAACGTCAGAAACGTCCTCCGTTTCGTTCAGACTTTTCCCCGAATTCACTTTCATTACTAACTTAAATACATCTGTTCTGGACGCGGAGTTGATTTCTAGAAGATTGTAACTGTCTTCATTGTCTGTTCAACTTCGTCTCGACACTCTTTTAACTTTCTCTTTTGAGCATCACTTAAGAGCTATTTCAAGACATTGTGTTTTTAGCTTAATGCAAACGTTTAGATGAAGAGGAAATAAACCTTACTAAACAGATAACTGACGTACGCAGTTGTAATGTCAGTGTCACTTTCTATTAGCAGGTTCCTTGCACTGTAACCTGTGCTGCCAGGTGTTTGATTTTTTACCAAACTGTTCAGGTTTTCAGCCTCATGTTCGGTTTTAGATATCGAAGTATAAATGGTTCGGCATTTTTAGAATTCAATTCATATTACTAATTTATTTATTAATTTGCAAAATTATCAGAGGGATTAAGGCGGTTGCTTGCTGCAATGCCTCTGTGGAAAGGGTCTTCAGTGACTTGAATCATATATGGCCTGAAACTAGAAACAAATTGAACGCGGATATGATTAAAGCAGAATTATGCGTTTGTTGTAATTTAGATCTCGCAGCATGCAACGACTTGTGTTGTTGTTGTTGTTTTTGTTGTTGTGGTCTTCAGTCCTGAGGCTGGTTTGATGCAGCTCTCCATGCTACTCTATCGTGTGCAAGCTTCTTCATCTCCCAGTACCTACTGCAATCTACATCCTTCTGAATCTGCTTAGTGTATTCATCTCTTGGTCTCCCTCTACGATTTTTACCCTCCACGCTGCCCTCCAATGCTAAATTTGTGATCCCTTGATGCCTCAAAACATGTCCTACCAACCGATCCCTTCTTCTAGTCAAGTTGTGCCACAAACTCCTCTTCTCTGCAGTTCTATTCAATATCTCCTCATTAGTTGTGTGATCTACCCATCTAATTTTCAGCATTCTTCTGTAGCACCACATTTCGAAAGCTTCTATTCTCTTCTTGTCCAAACTAGTTATCGTCCATGTTTCACTTCCATACATGGCTACACTCCATACAAATACTTTCAGAAACGACTTCCTGACACTTAAACCTATACTCGATGTTAACAAATTTCTCTTTTTCAGAAATGCTTTCCTTGCCATTGCCAGTCTACATTTTATATCCTCTCTACTTCGACCATCATCAGTTATTTTGCTCCCCAAATAGCAAAACTCCTTTACTACTTTAAGTGTGTCATTTCCTAATCTAATTTGACTACGTTCCATTATCCTCGTTTTGCTTTTGTTGATGTTCGTCTTATATCCTCCTTTCAAGACACTGTCCATTCCGTTCAACTGCTCTTCCAAGTCCTTTGCTGTCTCTGACAGAATTACAATGTCATCGGCGAACCTCAAAGTTTTTACTTCTTCTCCATGAATTTTAATACCTACTCCGAATTTTTCTTTTGTTTCCTTTACTGCTTGCTCAATATACAGATTGAATAACATCGGGGAGAGGCTACAACCCTGTCTCACTCCTTTCCCAACCACTGCTTCCCTTTCATGCCCCTCGACTCTTATAACTGCCATCTGGTTTCTGTACAAATTGTAAATAGCCTTTCGCTCCCTGTGTTTTACCCCTGCCACCTTCAGAATTTGAAAGAGAGTATTCCAGTTAACATTGTCAAAAGCTTTCTCTAAGTCTACAAATGCTAGAAATGTAGGTTTGCCTTTTCTTAATCTTTCTTCTAAGGTAAGTTGTAAGGTTAGTATTGCCTCACGTGTTCCAACCTTTCTACGGAATCCAAACTGATCTTCCCCGAGGTCCGCTTCTACCAGTTTTTCCATTCGTCTGTAAAGAATTCGCGTTAGTATTTTGCAGCTGTGAGTTATTAAACTGATAGTTCGGTAATTTTCACATCTGTCAACACCTGCTTTCTTTGGGATTGGAATTGTTATATTCTTCTTGAAGTCTGAGGGTATTTCACCTGTCTCATACATCTTGCTCACCAGATGGTAGAGTTTTGTCATGACTGGCTCTCCCAAGGCCATCAGTAGATCTAATGGAATGTTGTCTACTCCCGGGGCCTTGTTTCGGCTCAGGTCTTTCAGTGCTCTGTCAAACTCTTCACGCAGTATCTTATCTCCCATTTCGTCTTCATCTACATCCTCTTCCATTTCCATAATATTGTCCTCAAGCACATCGCCCTTGTATAAACCCTCTATATACTCCTTCCACCTTTCTGGCTTCCCTTCTTTGCTTAGAACTGGGTTGCCATCTGAGTTCTTGATATTCATACAAGTGGTTCTCTTCTCTCCAAAGGTCTCTTTAATTTTCCTGTAGGCAGTATCTATCTTACCCCTAGTGAGACAAGCCTCTACATCCTTACATTTGTCATCTAGCCATCCCTGCTTAGCCATTTTGCACTTCCTGTCGATGTCAATTTTGAGACGTTTGTATTGCGTTTTGCCTGCTTCGTTTACTGCATTTTTATATTTTCTCCTTTCATCAATTAAATTCAATATTTCTTCTGTTACCCTAGGATTTCTACTAGCCGTCGTCTTTTTACCTACTTGATCCTCTGCTGCCTTCACTACTTCATCCCTCAGAGCTACCCATTCTTCTTCTACTGTATTTCTTTCGCCCATTCCTGTCAATTGTTCCCTTATGCTCTCCCTGAAACTCGCTACAACCTCTGGTTTTTTCAGTTTATCCAGGTCCCATCTCCTTAAATTCTCACCTTTTTGCAGTTTCTTCAGTTTCAATCTGCAGTTCATAACCAATAGATTGTGGTCAGAATCCACATCTGCCCCTGGAAATGTCTTACAATTTAAAACCTGGTTCCTAAATCTCTGTCTTACCATTATATAATCTATCTGATACCTTTTTGTATCTCCAGGATTCTTCCAGGTATACAACCTTCTTTTATGATTCTTGAACCAAGTGTTAGCTGTGATTAAGTCATGCTCTGTGCAAAATTCTACAAGGCGGCTTCCTCTTTCATTTCTTCCCCCCAATCCATATTCACCTACTATGTTTCCTTCTCTCCCTTTTCCTACTGACGAATTCCAGTCACCCATGACCATTAAATTTTCGTCTCCCTTCACTACCTGAATAATTTCTTTTATCTCGTCATACATTTCATCTATTTCTTCATCATCTGCAGAGCTAGTTGGCATATAAACTTGTACTACTGTAGTAGGCATGGGCTTTGTGTCTATCTTGGCCACAATAATGCGTTCACTATGCTGTCTGTAGTAGCTACCGCGCACTCCTATTTTCTTATTCATTATTAAACCTACTCCTGCATTACCCCTATTTGATTTTGTATTTATAACCCTGTAATCACCTGACCAAAAGTCTTGTTCCTCCTGCCACCGAACTTCACTAATTCCCACTATATCTAACTTTAACCTATCCATTTCCCTTTTTAAATTTTCTAACCTACCTGCCCGATTAAGGGATCTGACATTCCACGCTCCGATCCGTAGAACACCAGTTTTCTTTCTCCTGATAACGACGTCCTCTTGAGTAGTCCCCGTCCGGAGATCCGAATGGGGGACTATTTTACCTCTGGAATATTTTACCCAAGACGACGCCATTATCATTTAATCATACAGTAAAGCTGCATTTCCTTGGGAAAAATTACGGCTGTAGTTTCCCCTTGCTTTCAGCCGTTCACAGTACCAGCACAGCAAGGCCGTTTTTGTTAATGTTACAAGGCCAGATCAGTCAATCATCCAGACTGTTGCCCCTGCAACTACTGAAAAGGCTGCTGCCCCTCTTCAGGAACCACATGTTTGTCTGGCCTCTCAACAGATACCCCTCCGTTGTGGTTGCACCTACGGTACGACCATCTGTATCGCTGAGGCACGCAAGCCTCCCCACCAACGGCAAGGTCCATGGTTCAAGGGGGGAAGGCAACGACTTGTACCAAAATACACTCCTGGAAATTGAAATAAGAACACCGTGAGTTCATTGTCCCAGGAAGGGGAAACTTTGACACATTCCTGGGGTCAGATACATCACATGATCACACTGACAGAACCACAGGCACATAGACACAGGCAACAGAGCATGCACAATGTCGGCACTAGTACAGTGTATATCCACCTTTCGCAGCAATGCAGGCTGCTATTCTCCCATGGAGACGATCGTAGAGATGCTGGATGTAGTCCTGTGGAACGGCTTGCCATGCCATTTCCACCTGGCGCCTCAGTTGGACCAGCGTTCGTGCTGGACGTGCAGACCGCGTGAGACGACGCTTCATCCAGTCCCAAACATGCTCAATGGGGGACAGATCCGGAGATCTTGCTGGCCAGGGTAGTTGACTTACACCTTCTAGAGCACGTTGGGTGGCACGGGATACATGCGGACGTGCATTGTCCTGTTGGAACAGCAAGTTCCCTTGCCGGTCTAGGAATGGTAGAACGATGGGTTCGATGACGGTTTGGATGTACCGTGCACTATTCAGTGTCCCCTCGACGATCACCAGTGGTGTACGGCCAGTGTAGGAGATCGCTCCCCACACCATGATGCCGGGTGTTGGCCCTGTGTGCCTCGGTCGTATGCAGTCCTGATTGTGGCGCTCACCAGCACGGCGCCAAACACGCATACGACCATCATTGGCACCAAGGCAGAAGCGACTCTCATCGCTGAAGACGACACGTCTCCATTCGTCCCTCCATTCACGCCTGTCGCGACACCACTGGAGGCGGGCTGCACGATGTTGGGGCGTGAGCGGAAGACGGCCTAACGGTGTGCGGGACCGTAGCCCAGCTTCATGGAGACTGTTGCGAATGGTCCTCGCCGATACCCCAGGAGCAACAGTGTCCCTAATTTGCTGGGAAGTGGCGGTGCGGTCCCCTACGGCACTGCGTAGGATCCTACGGTCTTGGCGTGCATCCGTGCGTCGCTGCAGTCCGGTCCCAGGTCGACGGGCACGTGCACCTTCCGCCGACCACTGGCGACAACATCGATGTACTGTGGAGACCTCACGCCCCACGTGTTGAGCAATTCGGCGGTACGTCCACCCGGCCTCCCGCATGCCCACTATACGCCCTCGCTCAAAGTCCGTCAACTGCACATACGGTTCACGTCCACGCTGTCGCGGCATGCTACCAGTGTTAAAGACTGCGATGGAGCTCCGTATGCCACGGCAAACTGGCTGACACTGACGGCGGCGGTGCACAAATGCTGCGCAGCTAGCGCCATTCGACGGCCAACACCGCGGTTCCTGGTGTGTCCGCTGTGCCGTGCGTGTGATCGTTGCTTGTACAGCCCTCTCGCAGTGTCCGGAGCAAGTATGGTGGGTCTGACACACCGGTGTCAATGTGTTCTTTTTTCCATTTCCAGGAGTGTATTAAGTTAACTAACATACGTCGAAAGCTGTAACTAGCAATAATGAATTTTTTTTAAAATTTTACTTTACCCATGAACTATGGACCTTGCCGTTGATGGGGAGAGGCTTGCGTGCCTCAACGATACAGATAGCCGTACCGTAGGTGCAACCACGACGGAGGGGTATCTGTTGAGAGGCCAGACAAACGTGTGGTTCCTGAAGAGGGGCAGCAGCCTTTTCTGTAGTTGCAGGGGCAACAGTCTGGATGATTGACTGATCTGGCCTTCTAACATTAACCAAAACGGCCTTGCTGTGCTGGTACTGCGAACGACTGAAAGCAAGGGGAAACTACAGCCGTAATTTTTCCCGAGGGCATTGAGCTTCACTCTATGGTTAAATGATGATGGCATCCACTTGGGTAAAATATTCCGGAGGTAAAATAGTCCCCCGTTCGGATCTCCGGGCAGGGACTACTCAAGAGGACGTCGTTATCAGGAGAAAGAAAACTGGCGTTTTACGGATAGGAGCGTGGAATGTCGGTACCCTTAATCGGGCAGGTAGGTTAGAAAATTTAAAAATGGAAATGGATAGGTTGAAGTTAGATATAGTGGGAATTAGTGAAGTTCGGTGGCAGGAGGAACAAGACTTTTGGTCAGGTGATTACAGGGATATAAATACAGAATCAAATAGGGGTAATTCAGGAGTAGGTTTAATAATGAATAGGAAGATAGGAATGCGGGTAAGCTACTACAAACAGCATAGTGAACGCATTATTGTGGCCGAGATAGACACAAAGCCCATGCCTACTACAGTAGTACAAGTTTATATGCCAGCTAGCTCCGCAGATGACGAAGAGATTGATGAAATGTATGATGAGATAAAAGAAATTATTCAGATAGTGAAGAGAGAAGAAAATGTAATAGTCATGGGTGACTGGAACTCGATAGTAGGAAAAGAATGAGAAGGAAACGTAGTAGGTGAATATGGAATGGGACTAGTAATGAAAGAGGGAGCCACCTGGTAGAATTTTGGACAAAGCATAACTTGGTCCAAGAATCATAAAAGAAGGTTGTATACATGGAAGAAACCTGGAGATACTAGAAGGTTTCAGATAGATTATATAATGGTAAGACAGAGATTCAGGAAACAGGTTTTAAATTGTAAGACATTTCCAGGGGTAGATGTGGACTCTCACCACAATTTATTGCTTATGAACTGTAGATGAAAATTGAAGAAACTGCAAAAAGGTAGGAATTTGAGGAGATGGGACCTGGTTAAACTGAAGGAACCAATGGTTGTAGAGAGTTTCAGAGAGAGCATTAGGAAACGATTGACAAATACATGGCAAAGAAATACAGTAGAAGAAGAGTGGGTAGCTTTGAGAGATGAAATAGGCCACAGAGGATAAAGTATGTAAAAAGGCGAGGGCTAGTAGAAATCCTTGGGTAACAAACGAGATACTGAATTTAACTGATGAATGGAGAAAATATAAAAATGCAGTAAATGAAGCAGGCAAAAAGGAATACAAACGTTTCAAAAATGAGATCAACAGGAAGTGCAAAATGGCTAAGCAGGGATGGCTAGAGAACAAATGTTAGGATGTAGAGGCATATCTCACTAGGGGTAAGATAGATATTGCCTACAGGAAATTGAAAGAGACCTTTGGAGAAAACGAGAACCACTTGCATGAATATCAAGAGCTCAGATGGAAACCCAGTTCTAAGCAAAGAATGGAAAGCAGAAACGTGGAAGGAGTATGTAGAAGGTCTATGCAAGGGCAATGTTCTTCAGGACAATATTATAGAAATGGAAGAGAATGTAGATGAAGATGAAATGGGAGATATGATGCTCCGTGAAGAGTGTGACAGAGCACTTGAAAGACCTAAGTCGAAACAAGGCCTCGGGAGTAGATAACATTCCATTAGAACTACTGACAGCCTTGGGAGAACCTGTCCTGACAAAACTCTACCATCTGGTGAGCAAGATGTATGAGACAGGCGAAATACCCTCAGACTTCAAGAAGAATATAATAATTCAATAATGCGAATTCTTTACAGACGAATGGAAAAACTGGTAGAAGTCGACCTCGGGGAAGATCAGTTTGGATTCCGTAGAAATGTTGGAACACTTGTGGCAATACTGACCCTGTGACTTATCCTAGAAAATAGATTAAGGAAGGGCAAACCTACGTTTCTAGCATTTGTAGACTTAGAGAAAGCTTTTGACAATGTTTACTGGAATTCTCTCCTTCAAATACTGAACGTGGCTGGGGTAAAATACGGGGAGCGAAAGGCTGTTTACAATTTGTACAGAAAACCAGATGGCAGTTATAAGGCCGCGCGGGATTAGTTGAGCGGTCTAGGGCGCTGCAGTCACGAACTGTGCGGCTGGTCCCGGCAGCGGTCAGAGTCCTCCTTCGGGCATGGGTGTGTGTTTTTGTCCATAGGTTAAGTAGTGTGTAAGCTTAGGGACTGATGACCTTAGCAGTTGAGTCCCATAAGATTTCACACACGTTTGAACATTTTGCAGCTATAAGAGACGAGGGGCATGAAAGGGAAGCAGTGGTTGGGAAGGGAGCTAGACAGGGTTTTAGCCTATCCCCGATGTTATTCAATCTATAGATTGAGCAAGCAATAAAGGAAACAAAAGAAAAATTCGGAGTAGGTATTAAAATCCATGGAGAAGAAATAAAAACTTTGTGGTTCGCCGATGACATTGTAATTCTGTCAGAGACAGCAAAGGACTTGGAAGAGCAGTTGAACGGAATGGACAGTGTCTTGAAAGGAGGATATAAGATGAACATCAACAAAAGCAAAACGAGGATGATGGAATGTAGTCGAATTAAATCGGGCGATGCTGCGGAAATTAGAATAGGAAATGAGACGCTTAAAGTAGTAAATGAGTTTTGCTATTTGGGGAGCAAAATAACTGATGATGGTTGAAGTAGAGAGGATATAAAATGTAGACTGGCAATGGCAAGGAAAGCGTTTCTGAAGAAGAGAAATTTGTTAACATCGAGTATAGATTTAAATGTCAGGAAGTCGTTTCTGAAAGTATTTGTATGGAGTGTGGCCATGTGTGGGAGTGAAACGTGGACGATAAATAGTTTAGACAAGAAGAGAATAGAAGGTTTCGAAATGTGGTGCTACAGAAGAATGCTGAAGATTAGATGAATAGATCACATAACTAATGAGGAGGTATTGAATAGAATTGTAGAGAAGAGAAATTTGTGGCACAACTTGACTAGAAGAAGGGCTCGGTTGGTGGGGCATATTCTGAGGCATCAAGGGATCACCAATTTAGTATTGGAGGGCAGCGTGGAGGGTAAAAATCGTAGAGGGAGACCAAGAGATGAACACACTAAACAGATTCAGAAGGATGTAGGTTGCAGTAGGTACTACGAGAAGAAGCAGCTTGCACAGGATAGAGTAGCATGGAGAGCTGCATCAAACCAGTCTCTGGACAGAAGACTACAACGACAACAGTATTTTATTCTGTTCACACTCATCTCAGCGAATCCTTTCGTCAGTTTATCTGGAAATCCTTAATTTAACCCTAAGTCCGCCACAAAGATACAAAAAAAGCATGAGGGATTTTTAGTAGGATAGGCTATTGTTGCAAACGTCAATGGATGGAAATACACTATGAAGAAGGTAGCGCATTCCAGAGCGCTGTCTGGCGTACGGCCACAGCGTGTGCAGAAAGTAGCACTCGTGGAATCTGTATGCTGCGTGCAGTGCTGGCCAACACACGCTGCAGCATTCTGCACAAAATGTTTGCTGGCACACTTCTGTTCGCTTCACCTTAATGAGTTCACACGGATAAATTGAATACAAGAAGACATTTTCAAATGAGTCGTTTAAGTTAGTTTGGATCCCCACAAAAGATGGGGCCGCCCATTAAAACGTCCCCCACGTTCGCACTGCAGGGCCGTTATCTTCACCACTGATGGTGGGGGTCGGTAATGATTTGGGCAGTCGTATCGAGGTATTTCTTGAGCACTATGATAAATCTGCAAATTCTTATTACTGCAAGGATTATGTGACCGTTTTGGCTGATCTATGTCCATCCCATGGTACAGTATTTGTTTGCGAATGCTGATGATGTGTTCCAAGACTACAGAACCCTGTCAAGCAGCTCGCATTGTCCAAAAGTGGTTTTGCGAACACGAAGATGAATGGTTGCATCTCTCTTCGCCACCACAGCCACCAGATCTCAATATTATTGAGCCTCTGGGATATACTTCGGAGAGAAGGGGCCGTGATCGCTGTCCACATCCATCATCATTACCGAACTTGAAATGATAATTAAATGGACACCCTAGCTGCAAACAGGCGTTGATGTACTTCATTGGGGACATGTTGAAAATGTGTGCCCCGACCGGGACTCGAACCCGGGATCTCCTGCTTACATGGCAGACGCTCTATCCATCTGAGCCACTTGGGGCACAGAGGATAGTGCGTCTGCAGGGACTTATTATCCCTTGCACGCTCCCCGTGAGATCCACATTCCCAACATGTCCACACCACTACATTCGTAGTGCGCCTAATAGATGTTTGCCCATCATACTCATTACTCGTGGCAGATTAATCTACCAAGTCCCGTACGAGTTCGGGCATAGCGTGTGCGTTCGCACAAGAAGGTCAGTGGCCGGGAAGCCATATTTTAACTATATATGACGGTAGTATCTGTTCCCGAAAGAACAGTTACCGTGGATGACCATGCAGCTTTGCTAGAAATGAAATGATAATTAAATGGACACCCTAGCTGCAAACAGGCGTTGATGTACTAAAACTGTACATGTGTGTCCACTACGAGATATTAATTATAGCGTTTGGTTTGTTGTAAGACGAAGGGGTTATTGCAGTCACAGATTTTTGAAGACATGAAATTACTTGATGAGGTATTTATGCTTGTCTCAAAAATACGCGAATGTGAAACTTATACTTAGTCTCTCTGAGTAAACAGTTTCTCTGCTCTGTGAAGAGACAGTCGGTTAAGTACGTAGCGTCTCGCTGACGAGAGTGTGTGCAGCGAATGGCGTTTCGGCCGAGGAACTCGCCTCTTGAGCGGCACGTTACGGCGCGCCCACGTGTCAGGTTGGCGCCGGATGAGCCCGCCGTGGCCCACTTCTGGCTATTCCCGGACACTGCAGAGCACGGCGAGAAAGTTGGACAGCCAGTAGCTCTCCCCATTGACATTCTGCCGAGTCCACACGGCGCGATTAAGATGACGCCGTAACCTGAATGGCGCGCCACTCTATCGTTACTTTCCTGATATTACATACGGTACATCATTAATCTCGTGAGGCCTCTCCTAAACCACAAGCCTATTCGCACAAAGTTTTGGTCGACTCAATTATCTCCCGTATGTCGGTGGGTTAGTATTACAGAACAACTTCAGGTAACCAGAATGTTTCAATGGCGTCACCTATTGACAGGGCAGGTCGTAGTATACTGCGTGGTGACCCTTAAGGGTTTCAGTTTTGAATAACCCGAATGTTGCTGCTCTGAAGAGCTGTAGCGATACAGCAATCTGTATCAATAAAAGGCTGATCACGTTTGGAATCAAATTTGAGCCGTTCTTCACATATCGAAATGCAGATGTGTTAGGATGATACGGAACAAACCCCGAATTACTATTAAATATGGTAATATTAGTGTGATTCCATAGTTTTTATGTGCGTATCGGGAAGATGTTCGGAAGCGTTGGGCTGGACCGTAGTAGAGCTGCTTTGCTATTGCTTCCCGCCGACGTCACATCTTATGTTGCACTCATTACACTTGGTTTAGATACGTTATCGACAAGCAGAAATATAATAGGAAGACCAAGACAGAGAGAGAGATCATCTGGTATCATGGGAATGAAATTAATATTTAAATCATCTCCATTTGAGTTGTATTACAACACTGCCGCTTGTTGGAATAGTAATACAAGTAGCAATTGTATTTACATTCCACTTTACTTACGTAATGGTGAATAGTCTAATTGTTACGATGTATGCACTACGTATCTCAAACATGGATCTCGCGATATCGCAGCCAAGGTTTTGATGGTTTCCCTTGGCTGTATGGCGAATGTTGGAACACTCCATCAAAATCCTCTGGAAATAAGTTCCCAGTCGGGAGCTATGTCCTTCTCTTCCTCCCACCTATTTCCTATTGAAGATACACAGACTACATGGCCTTAAAGAGGTTCCCTGTGTAACGGCTATCCCGCTCTTTCCGTAGTGATAAAAAAGAAAAGAAAAGCCATTAGATTGGTTATTGTACCGTTTTGGCGTGTGTTGATGTAGGCATTTCAGATTTGTAATTTGTCTTCATTGTGTACTTAAACGAAGTCGGATGTGTTTCGTTTGAACGTCAGCACAAATATGTTTGTCCTTTACATTCACAAAGCTGTTTCCGTTGGATCCTCGAGCTCCATTCTCTCGTGTTCCATTATGTAGATAAATATGCTTATTTAATAGTTTCCATAGCAATATGAGGTTGCAAAATGGGTGTCTGAAAAATAAATAAGTTGATCTCTGACTTGATTTTTCTCCTAGTGTGGAACCAACACTGCAAATTCCGCACAGGCTTTTTTTGGGAACTGATAATTTAAGTAAGACGTTGATTCTGCTGCGCTATTTCCGTCTAGAACGCAAGTTATTGTACGTACGTCCAGCATAATTCCACTAGGCGTTTTCCTGGAGCGACGAGTGAACAAGACGACTCAGTCTTCAGCTGTGAGAAAAACTCTCGTCCCGGCGCAGCCATATGGCATTGCAGCTGTGGCCACCCAGAACCGTGGACTATGCTCCGAAATTCCTGAATCTATATATAGGACTGGTCTACGGGTGGCTCTATGGGAGGGGGAGGGGGGGGGGAAGCAACAGCTTCGCGTCGGCCGTCACCTGTGATAAAACATGTATACTCGACATGCCCAGTACAGCCATCCAACCACGTGTGATTCTGAAAAATGGATCCGAATCGAATCTTACCAGACTCCCGGCGCCCAGCGCAAGCACAATACGCTAATTAAACATTTAAATTTGATTTTCTCCCTTTCTGCGTCAAACAGGAGAAGTTTTTTTACTTATTAGCAGAAACTATCGCCCTTCGTCCTGTAACAAAAGTATCTGTGAATGATTTCCTTCATTAAGATTCAAAATAGGTGCTCTCCGTCGCAACCAGGAAGAGCTGCGATGTTTGCCGTTGACTGGATGCTTACGTGACAGCACGAGAGGAATCGCAACTACACTTGAGCTGTGTGTGATGTGCAGGTGTGCATCGCTAGAAAGTCATTATGTTGTCGACATTGTAGTCCCTTCCGGCAGCTGTTGGGTTTCACGCTGTGTGAATGAAGGGTGTTTCACAGCATCCGTTGTTTGGTTTCGTGGGGAACACCGCTAATAACCGGAGACATTTCGACGTCACCTATTAACTTTTTTGCTGCTCTATTTCGGCCCAACGTTTCCTAGCAATCAGTAAACCGGTAACATGTTGCTTGTCCTGTGGGGTAACGTCAGTGATGCGACGTACAAGCGGCAGTGACCTGGCAGTTATTCGGTGCAGTGAGATGGCTACTCCGCGCAGTGTGGTTCAGAGGCGACTGGAAGCTATATAGACGTATGCTCCCTCGCACATAGTGGCATATAACATACAAATGCTGTTACTTTTTGTACGAGGGTGAGTCAAATGAAAACCTTAAATTTTTTTAAAAATATTATTTATTGTGCAGAAGTGGTACAAAGCTGCATCACTTTTCAACATAATCTCCCCCACGCTCAATGCAAGCCCTCCAGCGCTTACAAACTGCTGACAGCAATCCACGCTTTGATTTGATTGCAGGCCGCAGATGATCTTTTAGTAGATCTGTGTCTGATGCACTGGTGACAGTGGTCCCTCTAGGCATGTAATGCTCCAAAATGACGCCTTTTGCGTCCCAAAAGAGAGTCAGCATAACCTTCCCTGCTGATGGTTCTGTTCGAAACTTCTTTGGTTTTAGTGATGAGGAATGGCGCCATTCCTTGCACGCTCTCTTCGTTTCCTGTTATTGAAAGTGAACCCAGGTTTCGTCCCCAGTAACGATTCTTGCAAGGAAGCCATCACCTTCTCGTCCAAAGCGCCGAAGAAGTTCACAAGCATCAACACGTCGTTCTCTCATTTCAGGAGTCAGCTGCCGTGGCACCCGTCTTGCAGACACTTCGTGAAACTGGAGCACATGCACGATGTGGTGTGCTGACCCATGACTAATCTGTAAACATGTTGCAATGTCATTCAGTGTCACTAGGCGGTTTTCCTTCACTATGGCTTCAACTGCTGCAATGTTCTGTGGAGTCACAACTCGTTGTACCTGACCTGGACGAGGAGCACCTTCCACTGAAGTCACACCATTTGCGAACTTCCTAGAGTTGCTGCTGTGACAAACATGCATCACCGTACTGAACCTTCATTCGTCGATGAATTTCAGTATGTTTCACACCTTCACTACGCAAAAACCGAATAACAGAACGCTGTTCTTCCCTGGTGCAAGTCGCAAGTGGGCGGCCATCTTTATACCCATACTGCGACGGTATGTGTGAATCTGCACTATGCTGCCACCTACAGGTCATTCTGCACTCTGTTTGTAGCACGCTTACCAACTTACAGGTTAACGGCGCGAAATTTCGATTTGTTATTACAAATTTAAGGTCTTCATTTGACTCACCCTCGTACGTGGTTTTGCATGGAAATCTTTGCCTGTTGACGGCAGTTAGTCGTTATTTACTTTCTGTAAGGTCTCTGTATGCGTAAAAAAAAAATAAACTGATTTTTATAAATACTGTACGTTAATGATTTACTACTGAGGGTACCCAAAAGCGGCAAAGCGGTGCTTTGATGGCAGAAGTTGTATAACGAAGCAATTAACAAACATTCGTCCAATTTCACAGGATTATGCCGTCTACGTGAATTAAGAGAAAAAGTTCAGGTTTTACGCATAGGACTATATAGTTTTTAGTTACAAAAGAACCACTTGATGATATAGGAGCACATGTTTTACATGCTTGCACGTACTACGCTGGGATTGAAGTTTTCATTTGCCTTTCACAAATGCCCACCGGACGATGCTCTAGCTGGTCGCATAGGTCTGCGAGCGTGTATGCTGCCGTTATACGGCGCTACAGTTTACCGAAAGTTGCTGAAAGGGGAGGCAGGTAGGAGCATTCTTTCACAACTCCATCCCTCCTAAAAGAAGGTACAAAAGACATACCACAACATCAGAAGCACTTGAGGCCCAATAGTGCAATGCGAGCTCCTTACGACTCTTATGGTCAATCCATTGTTGCTCATTGCGAGGAAAATGCTGTTACATGCATGTACCACTGCGATGTGTTCAGTTTTGTTCAGAATTGAAACATTTGCAATGTTACCGCAATTCTGAAAACCGGCCGATCTTCCACATATCCAGGTACTTGACTCCTTCAACAATTTTTTCCTCGGAAATAGACGGGCCGTAAATCTTTTCTCGTTGAGCGTCGTAAAACACACTAATCTTTTTTAGTCTCTTTCTCGTGCTCGACTATAGCATGTGGTTGCTATTTACCCTATATTGTTAGTTTGTGACGCTTCACTTTTCCACTTAAATAGGACGTAGTCTTATAACTGAACACTAAAACTTCTATCTCGACACCCTCGGTGAATTTACAAAACTCCACACACGTTTATCACTATCATGATAATCTTATATGGTTTAAAATAGAAATGTCGCCAAAGAGACAAATGAGCGCGAAAAAAAAATTTGAACTGTTGTCGTTGTTGGGATAATAAATAGGCGAACGAGCTACTTGCACCAGGCACATCCCTACTGGCAGCTTAGAACTGGCGCGAAGCTAAACTTTTAGTTTCGACGCGTTAAGTTAAACTTCGTCGTTGTATCTGTACTCATGTAAGAGATACGGTCTTGTCAAATAGGATGCATCTAGTTGGAAAGCCCTGTAGGTCTGTGTGGGTGAGAATCAGTTCATGATTCAAGCCAAATAAAAATCAGGTTATCATATGCGTCCTGTTAGAGATTGCACTCTACACCTGTGCAGCGGGAACGAGGGCACCGGATGGAGGTCATCGAATTTCAGGGAATGAACACTGAAACACTCGAAGGAGGCACACATTCCTAACAGCCTACAGCATAAGAACACAGTTACCGATTAACCAGTCGACCGTCCACACTAGAGTGATTATGTGAACTATTTTGTTTTGTGAATATTAATTTCAATTTTTAGAAGAAGAAGTTCGAAAAAAATATTGGTAGATAGGTAATGAACTTGTCGTCAACCCCCTTAAAACAAAAAAGAAGCAGCCGGCCATCCTATGACCCAAGAAGTTAATCACCAAGCCGAGTATTATTTCTTAAACAGCTGAGTGTCGGCGTTGCCCGGGTATGTATTTATTCCAATCTTCTGTTAGTCCATCTCCTTCTTCACCCTCTTTCTGTCCATCTCCTCCTACCCCTCTCCTGTCCATCTCCTCCTACCCCTCTCCTGTCCATCTCCTCCTACCCCTCTCCTGTCCATCTCCTCCTACCCCTCTCCTGTCCATCTCCTCCTACCCCTCTCCTGTCCATCTCCTCCTACCCCTCTCCTGTCCATCTCCTCCTACCCCTCTCCTGTCCATCTCCTCCTACCCCTCTCCTGTCCATCTCCTCCTACCCCTCTCCTGTCCATGTCCTCCTACCCCTCTCCTGTCCATCTCCTCCTACCCCTCTCCTGTCCATCTCCTCCTACCCCTCTCCTGTCCATCTCCTCCTCCCCCTCTCCTGTCCATCTCCTCCTCCCCCCCTCTCCTGTCCATCTCCTCCTCCCCCCCCTCTCCTGTCCATCTCCTCCTCCCCCCTCTCCTGTCCATCTCCTCCTCCCCCCTCTCCTGTCCATCTCCTCCTCCCCCCTCTCCTGTCCATCTCCTCCTCCCCCTCTCCTGTCCATCTCCTCCTCCCCCCTCTGCTGTCCATCTCCTCCTCCCCCTCTGCTGTCCATCTCCTCCTCCCCCCTCTCCTGTCGATCTCCTCCTCCCCCCACTCCTGTCCATCTCCTCCTCCCCCCTCTCCTGTCCATCTCCTCCTCCCCCCTCTCTTGTCCATCTCCTCCTCCCCCCTCTCTTGTCCATCTCCTCCTCCCCCCTCACCTGTCCATCTCCTCCTGCCCTCTCTCCTGTCCATCTCCTCCTCCCCCTCTCCTGTCCATCTCCTCCTCCCCCCTCTCCTGTCCATCTCCTCCTCCCCCCTCTCTTGTCCATCTCCTCCTCCCCCCTCACCTGTCCATCTCCTCCTGCCCTCTCTCCTGTCCATCTCCTCCTCCCCCTCTCCTGCCCATCTCCTCCTCCCCCTCTCCTGCCCATCTCCTCCTCCCCCCTCTCCTGCCCATCTCCTCCTCCCCCTCTCCTGTCCATCTCCTCCTCCCCCTCTCCTGTCCATCTCCTCCTCCCCCTCTCCTGTCCATCTCCTCCTCCCCCTCTCCTGTCCATCTCCTCCTCCCCCTCTCCTGTCCATCTCCTCCTCCCCCTCTCTTGCCCATCTCCTCCTCCCCCTCTCTTGCCCATCTCCTCCTCCCCCTCTCCTGTCCATCTCCTCCTCCCCCTCTCCTGTCCATCTCCTCCTCCCCCTCTCCTGTCCATCTCCTCCTCCCCCTCTCTTGCCCATCTCCTCCTCCCCCTCTCTTGCCCATCTCCTCCTCCCCCTCTCCTGCCCATCTCCTCCTCCCCCCTCTCCTGTCCATCTCCTCCTCCCCCCTCTCTTGTCCATCTCCTCCTCCCCCCTCACCTGTCCATCTCCTCCTGCCCTCTCTCCTGTCCATCTCCTCCTCCCCCCTCTCCTGCCCATCTCCTCCTCCCCCCTCTCCTGCCCATCTCCTCCTCCCCCCTCTCCTGCCCATCTCCTCCTCCCCCCTCTCCTGTCCATCTCCTCCTCCCCCCTCTCTTGTCCATCTCCTCCTCCCCCCTCACCTGTCCATCTCCTCCTGCCCTCTCTCCTGTCCATCTCCTCCTCCCCCCTCTCCTGCCCATCTCCTCCTCCCCCCTCTCCTGCCCATCTCCTCCTCCCCCCTCTCCTGCCCATCTCCTCCTCCCCCTCTCCTGTCCATCTCCTCCTCCCCCTCTCCTGTCCATCTCCCCCTCCCCCTCTCCTGTCCATCTCCTCCTCCCCCTCTCTTGCCCATCTCCTCCTCCCCCTCTCTTGCCCATCTCCTCCTCCCCCTCTCCTGTCCATCTCCTCCTCCCCCTCTCTTGCCCATCTCCTCCTCCCCCTCTCCTGCCCATCTCCTCCTCCCCCTCTCCTGCCATCTCCTCCTCCCCCTCTCCTGTCCATCTCCTCCTCCCCCTCTCTCTGTCTCCTCCCCCCTTCTGTCCATTTGCTTCTTCCCCTTCTGTCCATTTCCCCCTACCCCTCTTTCTGCCCATCTCATCCTCCCCCTATCTGTGCCCATATCCTCCTTCCCCCTCGCTGTGTGGCCGTGTCCTTCCCCATCTCTCACAACGTTACCACGCTCACTCCAGTAGGAGATTGGTGGGTCTTACCCCCACAATATTTCTTTCCAGATCGTGATTAATGTGTGTACCAGATTTGGTTGAAATCTTTCCAGGGTTTTAGGATGAGCTTTATTTTACCTTTGGCTTTGCCCACTTTCGCACATTTCAGATATAATTCCCATATATTTAACATATTTTACACGTATTTGTCCACATATTTGACTTGTATCTCTAGCGAATTTATCTTACAGTTTCGTTTTCACGCAGCTCAGTTTTTATGACGCCATATCTCCTGAACTATGTGCTATATAATAATATTATTGTGTAAGTACATTCAGTGGTATATTTGGATACTTTATGCGAATTGTGTTGCGAATAGAGTTAGTAGTAAATGGAAAAACGTAATAAATTAAAACGTCTTCCATGATGCATTTTTGCACGCATCTCAGTATTTACGACTTATTTCTTGAAGTATGAGTCGCAACTTGATATAATTTTTATGCTAAATTTAATGGTATTTGTGAATGCTGTCTGCAAAGTGTGTCGCAAATGTATTTAGTCGTAAAGAAGTAATAAATTAAACTGTCAATCTATATGCGGCAGTTTTACTGTATGAACGTCGAAAAAGTAGTAAGCAATAAACTTTTTTCCTTTCATCATTATGTGGGTGTCGTCACCGACAAAAAGTTTCGCAAAGTTTGATAGTTTTGTGTTAAATGCGTTGCAAGCCTCTAAGTGCTTTCATTCTCAAATACTGGATGTGTGGGAATTCGCTCGTCGTAGGCTCCATTGCCTTTTCAGCCCCATCCCCACCTCTTTGATAGGTAAGTGGTTCTTGCCCCCACAGCGATGATTTCCAGGCAGTAACAAATAGTTCAACCGCACTCACAAGTTCAGTTGTAATCAGTTCAGTGGTTTAGGAGATACATACATACATACATACATACATACAAACATATGTATATACGTACAACCATTTTATAATATGTATGAATGTCATAAGAGGTAATATTGTACTCCAGCTCAGTTGAGATATTAAGTACTTTTTGTCATGCCATGATCCTGAAAATTTACGTTTTTGGGATTGAGTTTCGTCGTGCCACACAGTTTTAATCTAACACGTAGTTTCAATACTTCTTCGGAATATCTTGTCATCCAGGACTGCTGTCCAGCAATCTATGCAGGAGAACTCTTGTGAAGTTTGGAAAATCGGAGAGAGGCACTCGTAAAAGCGA
The DNA here is from genome assembly GCF_023898315.1 of Schistocerca nitens. Taxonomy (NCBI): domain Eukaryota; kingdom Metazoa; phylum Arthropoda; class Insecta; order Orthoptera; family Acrididae; genus Schistocerca; species Schistocerca nitens. The sequence goes on along the minus strand of NC_064614.1, from coordinate 572,602,721 downwards.
AGATATGACGAAAGGTCGTGAGTCGTGCTTTCTGGAAACACGCGGAAATGGTCGCGATACACAAACCAGGTAAAGACCCGCTATTCCCGCAGCACTACAGGCCGATTAGCGTCTTGCCAACTCTCAACAAGATCTATGAGCGCCTCCTGCTAATACCTGTACAGGACCACATTACCAGAGAGGAACTTCTGCCGGATTTCCAATTCGGATTCCGGCAGAACCACTCTGCCCCACAACAGATCATGAGAGTGATTGATGCAGCCACAGAGGGCTTCAACCACAGCGGCTACTGCGGGATAGTGCTACCAGACGTAGCCAAAGCCTTCGACTCAGTATGGCATAGAGAGCTACTCCGCAAGTTGTACACTCAAGGCTTCACTGGGGGCATAGTTAAGCAGATCAAAAGCTATCTCACGGATAGAACTTTCTCTGTCAAAGTAGAAACCTCCACCTCCACCAAAAGGCGTATTCGTCCTGGGGTGCCACAGGGATCGGTCCTGGGGCCCGTTTTGTATAGTCTGTACACAGCGGACACACCAACGGCCCCCCTGGTGCACACCGCACAGTCCGCAGATGACAGAGCCTTCTACACTCGAAATACGAACGAGCGCCTGGTCATCCGTAGGCTACAGAGGGTTTTAGATGACACACAAACTTTGGCCCGTCGCTGGCGCATCACCATCAACTCTGAAAAAACGCTGGCTATGCTGATCACCCGTAGGCTCGGAAGGCGCGGACCTCCTATACGTCCCCCCCCCCTCCCCCACCACCATCACCTAAACGGAACCTAACTCCCCCGGCGCAGAACCGCCAAGTACCATGGCGTAACCCTGGACTCTCGTCTTACGTGGAAACCCCACATAGACGAAGTCCACAGGAAGGTCTGTACCAGAATGTCCAACCTATACCCTGTCCTCAACACATCGAGCTCCCTTCCCTGCTCTGTAGGAGTGAACGTTTATCAGGCCCTCATACGGCTAGTTATGGAGTATGCGTGCCCTGTCTGGGTATACGCGACGAAGCAGCACCTGGACAAACTCCAGAGGCTGCAGAACCGCGCCCTCAGGAGGGAACTGCACCTACTAATGGGTTTCCCCAGCGACGATCTCACGCCGCTGCCGATATCCCACTCCAAGATCTGGCAAAGGCTTTCTACGAGAGCTCTTCCAGATCTGGAAATAACCCCATAGATCGGTATGACATGTACCGCGATAAGCACAAGCGCCCAATGACGATCTTTGACGACTAAGTCGAAGAGAACATCCCTATATCCAATTCCTAATCCTCCTCCCTCCCCCAAAATACCAATCATCTCGCCAACCTCAAGCAAGTACCGGACACACACAGAACATTCATCACATCACGCAGACACCCAAAAGCTACAGAAATAATCAATCACACAAGTACACAGTGGAGTAAAAACCGTAAAGCTAAAAACTCCCCCACACACTTCCCCAAAGAGGAGAAGATATTAGGTGAGAGTGAGAGAGCAGTGAAGATAATCAGTTGCTCCTGACGATGACAGTGGAGGCTATCGGCGAAAGCTTGAGATTTTATCCCGAATTGACGCGGCAAGAAAACCGAGAATGTTTTACATATAACAGTCACAACGTTTGCGCAGTTGCTATTCGCAACATACGTGATTTGAGTGAAAATCGACCGCGTACTGCTCGTGACAAGGTTACAGGAACTGGAATCGTTGATGTAGATCATCGTGGGCACCAGGAGAAGACACGAAGAATACGTGACTCAGACAGAGACGAGGTAACGGCACACATTAACCGTTTCCCTGGCTTATACAACCAGTGCAGCAGAACTAAAAGTCCACATAGGAGATACTCAGATTTAAATATATCCAAAAAAAAAACAAACTGGAGATCGTCCAGTTTCTGTGTCATTTTACCGTCATATCTTTAACGCAGTATTTAATCTTGGATTTTTTCCTCCTGCGTCTGACACCTGCAACTATAATGGCACAACAAAGCGACAACCGGAGACAATGAAGCAAGACATCGTTTCCGAAGACCCTCTATTAAAACAGGAAAAGAGTTTGCATGGATGCAGGGCTGTGATGGCACAAGCACTGTTAAAACAAATGGGTTATAACAAGGATCCAACGGTAGCTGCTGTTTCCGTAGACATGCAACAGGCGCTTCCCACTCCCAAAATAAGTTCCGGAATCCAATTTTACAAGAGGAAATTATAGTCAGCTTTAATGTATCTTTGGGCTGAAAATACTGGAAAACGAGGCTCTGCTGAAATTGCAAGTTGCCTCATGCACTACACTGAAAGTAAAATACCACCAGAAGTGAAGACGTTATGTATTTTCAGCGATAGCTGTAGTGGGAAGCATAAAAACATGAACATGGTTCTGATCTGCCTCAGATACATCCACGCAGACCGTTTCTCAGCAATGGAAAATGACTTCATGGTTCCCAGACACTCTTATCTCCCTTGTGATCGTGATTTTGGGAATGTAGAATTATATCTTAGGAGAAGTGTTTACTGGGATTCAGACTGCCCGATAAATATGAATTTGCAGGAGGAAGAACCCTTTTGGTGTCAGTATGGTAACGAGAGACCAGTTCAAAGATGTAGGAATTTCGCAACAGCATATAACGAAGCGGCATGTTCCAGGCACGAAGTATACAGAGGGAAGAGTTTTTGTTTTCTCTGGCAACTAAAAAATGGTATTTGGCATTAAAACAACTTACAGTGGAGAATCTTATCAAATGCATCTGCAAAAATGACGTGTGAAGAGCTACGATGGCGGAGAACGTTATCAAGTGCATCTGCAAAAAGGATGTGTGAAGAGCCACGATCATCATTTCAGTCTTTCAATAGTCCCCCTGCCGGATACGTACACTAAACCTGTAGTCGTTTCACCAGAAAAAAACTTGCAGATCTTCGCCCCCTTCTTCCGTACGTTCCTGCGAATCATCGAGCATACTTCAGAAGTATATTTACTAATCAAGAAAACATGTATCACACACCAGAGGGAGAAGAGGAGGCAGCAGTGGATGACACTTGACATTACTGACATATTCGTTTCTCACAGCACAACCCAATCCAACTTGGAACAGCACTCTGTCGTCTTCGGTGTATTACCTATATGCCTTATAGTTACGTATTTCTTTATATTAATTAGTTAATTCATTATGTTTTTATTATGTGCTCCTTCTTACTTATATTAATGATTAATATTAAATCAACTGTTGCAAAATGTTAACGTTACAGGAAAACAGTTTTGGGTATCACTCGCATGAATACATACACTATGTAAATAACATTATCGATGAAACTAGCGTTCAGAAACCTTGACTGTCTGTCAAACACCATTTTAAAATTACTTTATATGTTCACGTCTGAACACTTCTTAATGTGTTTATCAATTCTGTTAATAAAGCGCAGTAAATCTGTAATCGCATCAGTCTTCAAATCTAGTTTTTGGCGCATACGCCCCTTAGTGAAACCCTGAAACTGTAATTGCATTTCTCTCAAAACTAGCTTTTTATTCTAAGGGCCTCAATTAATTAATATAGCTATAAAAAGAAAATATATGTATTACTTGCCTACACGATACACTAATTATCTCTTCTACAGATATAGCACCACTTAAAATTGTATCGTGCTTTCTTATTGGTGGCCCAGTTATTTTAACAAGCTCATTGAAAATGGCAGTGCTCAGTCGGTAAAAAGCGAAAACCTTTTTTCGGATGTGTAGTGGTTTAGAATACAGCGTGCAGAACTTTACTCTTAATTATCTGTCATTGTATACCGCTTGTACCCAATATTCTAGGCTTAATAATTTCTTAATTATTCTCCTCCCTACGTTTTACAGTAGTTGTAATAATATAATATCTTTCTGACAACATTCTATTGAAAAAAGTGCACAATCCAAGTCTACCTTTATGGCTATCAATTGGACGACTGGCTGTCGGCCAGTCTGCGGACCAATTGAAGCAGTCTGCTTAGAGGCAGTCCAGCCCCACCAGTTTATCGTTCGATAGTTTGGCCTGAAGTGTGCGCCTGCCCTAAGACTCTATGAAGCGGGACTCGTCCGAAAACACTACATTTTGCCGCTCAGTTTCTGGTCAATGGAAGCAGACACAATGGAATGCGTGTCACCAGTCCAGCGCACAGCGGATGACGTCGAACCGTCGATGCAGAGATGTCCACACCTGTTGCAATCCGCGGGACCTACATGCACACCATCTCTTTACAATAGGAATCATTTATTATGCTTCCACTGTTCTAGGAATCATCTATTTTTGAGTCATTCAGACCGTTCCTTCTAGGTACAGCAATTTCCAGAAAAAGTAACGTATATAGGGCTCTTATGTAGAGATATTTAAATTGCCTTAAATTTATTAATGTACTTTCGTGTTAGAATCACTCCTTCAGACACTTTTTCTCTCGACTGTATTCCTTGACGAAATGAGCCATCTATTTACAATTTTTGAAGTTGCCATCATATTATATTCACTGAAATTTAAAGTACAGAAAGAAGTTAAATTGCTGCTCGAACTGTGGGTATCCATCAACTAATACTTTTCCAGTGCCAGACTTACTATAAGCCGCATATCACCTATGAGCCTATTATCTTTCTACAACCTCGTGAACGTGTCAGTCTAGCTACTTGCCAGAAAACATCCTCTGCTGGAAGAGAAACGTGTTGGCATCGTCACCTGTGTCAACACCGTTTCACACAAATATTTACATAGCTTTCACACGATTGGCCTGACGGAAGCGTTTGAAGCGGTACAGGACAGAGGCAAAATCTTCTCATCCATGCACATGAATATTGTATCACATGTAGTTACAAATATTTTTTTGACCCTGAGATTTTTTTTAGCTTGCTAGCCATTGTTCTGAACTGTGGGCTTATTTATAAATGTAGAATAGTTTCACTACTATGCTTTATCTACGTACATACACTAGAAAGTCTGTGCAGTCTTCTAAGCTAGTGTGGTTCGTGGCAGTTTTGCACTTTGAACTTGTAACTTTTATTACACGTTTATCGATTTTGAACACACAAACATCAGAATTTGAGTTTTTTGTTGTTATAACATGACTGTTTATTATCTAAGGGTTTATGTGTCATGTAAGACCTTAAAAGACATTTGTTCTATTTGTAAGATCCTAATCGAGGCTTGAGTAGTTTGGTGACTACATAACTGAAAAATATTGATGTGTATTATTAACTAAAGCCACTAACAAACAGATAGTCGTGTAGACGATATTTGCTACTTCATGTGCATTGCAGAGTAATATCCATAGTATAGTGTCGTAAACAACAGAAGTTGATAATAACGAGAGCCCCGTTCACTTATCAGTTATGCAGTTGCTATTTGAAACTATATGGGTGATCATGTACAATAATGTGTTTTTTCAGTTGTAGCATAATGACCAAAGAGCAATTATCTTTCCACTTGCTTTATGTAGCGTTCACAAGTTTTTCACGTTGTGAACGCCATGTTACCTCTGCTCATCTAGAAGACGATGTACATATGAAAGACAGTGAACTCTTGTATTTTGTCATTCGCTGCGTTTCTGTCTTGAAACGCATAGCTGATAACTATTTTCGCACAACGAAGTGGGGATCACTCATCTCACCGAGCTGCTTCCGTTTTGTCGAAGTGTCACCCGTCGACGCGCTGCAAGTAAGCAACATGCAGCTTTCTATCGCTGCGGCTTTCGGTCTCTTCTGCCTTTAATTGTCGGTGTACGTGGTGTTTTAGGTAGGTCTGTTTCAAGGGAGCGAAAAAATATGTACTGTCCAGTTTAGACCTCTGATGTGACTGCCACTAGAACAGTTCTGGATGTGATGAATAGGATTTAGACCTCAAACTATATCTTGTCGTCCTGAAAAGCCGAGCGCCCACTGATGTGAGGTGGATCGACGGTAAGATTGTGACTTTGATTTGGCGAACGATGAAACTTCATGTCTAGCCGTTATTGTATTGGATGATGATTAAGATGGCGTACTGGGTAACAAAATGTATTTTGAACGAGTCCTGCTGCAACCAGTCCTACCGTGGTGTGTGTATGTGTGTGTGTGTGTGTGTGTGTTTTACGAGTGTTTGTCGCTATAATAATTGCCAGAATCTGGCATGCAGTTTGTTGAGAGGGATAGTGGACAAAGGTCATGTGTGATGGTCTGCTGGGATGCCTTGCGATCTGTACTGCTCTGATAGGAGACAATCTGCATAGTGATCCCATAAGGGAGACATTTGGGCTGAGTGACTGCCTCACTTCAGGCAACTCAACACGCCATATTTTAGCAGCACAATATTCGACCACATGGAGCGAGGAAAGTGAAAGCGTCCTTCGAAATATATGTACCACTGCGTTGTGTCACCAGCCCTGCACATTCGCCTGGCTAACAGTGATGATTTTACAGGGACTCGCGTTGTCCAGAAATATATTCGTTGTCTCTTTGATCTCGTGACACGAACGCAAAAGGCTCTGGTTTCTGGACACGGGAGCGTCACACCATCTCAGAGTCGGAGCTCATGCACTGTTTCACATTCCTAACCATTTGTGCATTATCACCTACAGCTACCTAATTATTTTCAGTTACTTTTATCTGTCTTGGTATTGCTATTTTCAGTATCTAGAGCACGATTTAATAAAACGGTGAAAAGTGATATACGCATCAGACAGCGTCAAAACAGAAAACAATATCTGTCTTGATTCGCAGTGCCCCTGAGGAAACAACTGGAAACTATTGATGATTTCCACATAATTCCATTTTTGCTTAAGCCCCAATTCCCAGTAAACCCAAGCAATACGAAATCATTCAGAGTGACTGTGACTACACAAAGATTGCATATGAAATTTTCTGCTGTTCACAAACCTATTTGGTTTCTTCTTCTTAAATTTGTTTTCTGCATGTCTGATCGTAATGCAGTATTTAATCCCAAGAATACCGTTGCCACCAAAGCGCCGTTGCTATCGCCAGTAAAAGCATCAACATTTATTGTTTGTCCCGCCCACGAAACCTTCCTTTGACCTGCCCATATTGTCGTTGTTCATGTAGGTTTCGCTCTTTTGAGTTTTTACCTGATTTTCAGAAGCTCCGTTTGCAGTCTTGTCTTCATTCATTATTGATACGTGTCCCTGTCTCCTCTTTTTATGTGATACCCTATCCTGTAGTCTCTAATCCTCTGCCCTATTATTTCGTTTAGTGCCCTACGTTCACAGAAACAAATCAGTGTCATTACTTTGTAGAATTTAAACGTTGTTTCCCATCTAATATTCCCATAGCTCCTCTTGATTGCGCCACATACATACATACATACATACATACATATATTTTTGGAACTGTCGACTGGTGCCGTCATTGGAAGTGTGTGTAATGTTGCAACCTAAACATGAGAATTTGTTAACCAGGTTTTCCGTCTATGATTAGTTTCAACTGTCAGTTTTCTTTCTTTTTATTGGACGTAGACGACAGTGCTATGTCAGTGAATTTAAAACCGCACTGACAACTGGCTACAGTCTATTTATTTACTATACTTTGTAGCGCGCTGACTGTTGTGAATGAGTTGCTCTTCCTGATTTTCAGGTGTATGTGGAGATGTTGGAGGTTCTACTCGTCCTCTAGCAGAGAACGGGTGCAGCCCTTTGTACCTTCGGACAATATCGATTGAAGTTTCACTGTAAGTGTTGTAACACATACGGTAAGACTGCTCGAAGTATAAATACTTGTAAGGATAATTTCAGTCACTGTCTTCGGTTGTTAAAACTGTCTTCTTGCGCTTCTTACGTAATAGAAAAACTTTCATTTCACCGTTCCCAGAAATAATGCTTGGCGATGCATCACAAGTATCAGTTTGGAAGAAAATATGGAATTGTAATATCCAAAATTTCGTTAATATCACACCTGCATTATGATAGTACGAGTATTATGTATGAAACAGTCTTTTGTGCTCTTTTTCTTGCAGCAATGAAGTTATACGTTTGAAGAGCATATTCGTGAGAAATTGAACTAGTAACAGGTCTTGTGTTGAGGCTAGAACAATTCTACCACTACGGTGAATGCAATAATTTGACATGCCACTCGGCAGCAGGGAAGCTGCCAAACATTCTATTGGTCTTTGTAATGACAGTGTGAATCGTGAATTCCTCGACTGCAGGAAGTAGGGGGCGGGGGGGGGGGGGGGGGGGGGAGCACTATTGCGGTTAGAAGGCCACAGTGCGGCAAATTACTCCGCAGTGGAAGGCGGGGCAACAACAGGTGAGCAGCTATGTACTATCCAGAAACACGAAATGGCTGCAGCGTACAGAAGTCACAGCACGCACAACCATACGTTTGTCCACCACTGGGCGTTGACATTAACATGGGCATAGAAGCACCGCCATTAGAGGCTGGACAAAGGTCGACTGGGCTGATGAGTCGCGGTACGCATTGGTTTAAGTACATCGAAAACCACATGACATAATGCATCTCACTTCCCAATATTGCGTCGTATAGGCAAATGTGGGACGCTGTTTGCTGAAGGGTGATAAATGGAAGTGGGATCCTTGATAAGTCTGCAATAGTCTCTCACTGGCAAAGGGCGAAGGAACATACTACATGTGTGACCCATAGATGACTTCGCCTAGATCGTATCGAGGATATGTGGGGCACCATCAAGTGAGATTGTTGATCAGTCGTGGATTTGGATGAATCTGCAACGCTTTCCCTATCTCGTGGAGTCCGCCACGACGCTTCGCGGTCGTCTTATAGTCCAACCAACAAAATAAGATTAGGAGGAAAAATCATTTAGTCCCAAATTTGAGTACAGTGGTAGGTGGCAGTGTCATGAACAACACACTAAATATTCTGACAGGTGGGTTTAAGCCTTACCGGGTGGGAACTTGAAAGTCACTTCTTTACGTTCTTCTAGAATAACTTGGAAACCGTGGCTTCTGTCGAAAGTGTTTCCTGGTATGAAATTAAATAAAAAGGCTCTGTTCATTTTTTTTTCTGGGTCTGCTAATTTCCACATTTAAAGAAATGGAAAAATCGCAGATTACTGAAAATAGTGTGTTAATGGTATAAAATTAATGTTTACTGCTAAATAAAGTGGGTTAAGAACAAACATTAAATGTGCGTACCACATCTAAGTACTGTAGTACGTTAGTATCATTAATAACTCATATCTGTATTCCATATAGCAATAAAGCATTTTGTGGAAAATAAATACCGCTGGGCTTGTCTGCGCACAATGTCACCATCGATTCATAAGGCATGCTGCGGAGGTCGGTATAACTTCGTGAAACACCCTGTAGTTGCTTCTTGTGACGTTGGGGGATAGATAGAGTGGGGAATCACCTGCTTCCTCTTCCGTTTGCAGACCTACAAAAAAGGGAAGTGCATGCCCACAATCTGACAGCGTACTTTCCCTCGTACTTTCAGCCTCTACCCTCCACACCCAGATTTTCACCCTGTTACACCCCCAGAACACAGTTTATCCCTTAATATGCTTCTACTGCAGTTAGATGTAGTACGCACATTTAATATTTGTTCTTAACCCACTTTATTTAACAGTAAACATTAATTTTATATCATTAAAACACTATTTTTAATAATCTACGATTTTTACATGAACCTTTTTGTAGGGAACTGAACATCGTTTAATTTCGTACAAGGAAACATTTTCGCTAGACGACGCAGTTTTCGAGCTATTCTAGGAAAACTTAAAAAAGTGTTCGTTGTTAATGACACCCCCTACCACTACAGAAATTGTGACTACACGGTTCTTTTATCTGTTCAACCGTTTTTCATCTTCATTAACTGGACTATTGAGGGCGATTGGGGTACTTGATATCCGGTCCGTGTCCCTAATTCAATTGCCCTGCTGTGTACGACATATGGATATGTCGATATATATGCTGTGTACGACATATTGTCCACACATATAGCAGCATGTGTGGACAATCTCTTTTCTTCCACCGTCTCATTATCATTTTGCGCAGGTTCAAAGAGTGGAAGTACATAAATAAATTACTATTCAGTGAATTTAAAGGAGTTGTTCCTCCACATTACATTCATCTTTTATAGATGCTTTGGTATGAAAATTATCATTTTTCACAGTAGACGTGCAGGTACGTCTTCATTCAAACCATTTTGCCAAGAAACTGTAGATTAGATAAGTTTATAATTTAATTGCTGCGATCTAGCCTCTTGTAATTTATTAGCGATATTCAGAACTATCGAGCAAAAATTGACTTCTGCGCCATAGGCTCATAACAAAATCTCGATATCAATGCTGCCACTGGACAAAGCGCAATACCTACGCATCTGAAACGTCGTAACATTGTAAAAAATATAGGCATGAGGCGCTAGTCAGAGAGAGAGAGAGAGAGAGAGAGAGAGAGAGAGAGAGAGAGAATGAGAATCTCATAATTCCTTTCCAGGCCATGTTAATGAGTTGTGAAGTTACACTGCCCTCTGGCATCTGATTTAAACACGCTTTGTTGATTCAATCGAGGAGCACATGTGGCATCTCCCACCTTTTGTTTGATCAAATCTGGGGAAGAGTTTGTATATCAGCAGGAAGCTTTTTTTTTATTTATATTTTTGTGCAGCGTGGCTTATCCGCTTTAATGACTTTGAGGTCCCGACCCCGAGCGTCGAAACTCCTGACAGGTGAACAGTATCTTACCTTTTCTTTGAATTTAGTGCACACATCGGTTCCAAGGGACTAAAATGCAAGTTCTACTGGATGTAGCACAGGCTGCTGCCATCCTTCTATCGGCAGGTGAACATTGTTAAGACAATGTCACGAAGAGAGAGTATTATAATTTCTAATACGGTGTAGCTCTATTTACGAGCAGGCGCTGGGTCTGTGGTGAGAATCCGTATGTTTGTTCGTGGCGTTATAAGTGTTTTTATGTCATCTCACACAGCCACCTGAATCATAACTTTTTACGACAAAAGGTAAAAGCAGTGGTCGCGGAACTGACGGCCAATATTTTTTGGCCAGTACCAACCGTATCGCTCAGAGTGAACAGTGGTTCAGAAACAATCGAAACTTCGTATTGACCACCTTAGGTAGTAAGCTTGGCGCCGGGATGTAACTTAGCATCAACTAAAGTTAGTACATGTCGCAAAATTAAGAAGAAAACATATTACTAACGATACTGCAGTGCCTGTCTTATTCCGAATTACTATATAAGGTTCGTTCGGACGTGCATGCAGGCTAATGCAGTCATTATGAAACGTATGAAATGTATTCGCATTTTGGAATGTGGGCAATCATCAGCTATATAATGGAATGACGACAATGAAAAGTTGTGCCGGACCGAGACTCGAACCCGTATTTCCCGCTTATCGCGGTCGCCTTGCCATTTGGTTACCCGAGCATGAATGACGGCCAGACCCAAAAATGGTTCAAATGGCTCTGAGCACTATGGGACTTAACATCTGAGGTCATCAGTCCCCTAGAACTAAGAACTATTTAGTCTTAACTAACCTAAGGACATCACACTCATCCATGCCCGAGGCAGGATTCGAACCTCCGACCGTATCAGTCGCGCGGTTCCGGACTGAAGCGCCTAGAACCACTCGGCCACCACTGCCGGCCCAGACCCAAACTTCCATACGTAGTCAACCATGCGTTTTACAGCCTGTACTCGCACATCCATTATATATATTCCCGTACAGGGGAGACATTTTACTTGAACGTCGCTCGCCCGGTGTCACGATATTGCACTGCGTGCATGTCCGAAGGAACATTACTTCGTAATTCGGAATAACACATGCACTGCAATATCCTATTTATCCGCCGAAGTTGGGTAAGCGACTTTCAAGTAAAATGACTCCTCTGTACGGGAATATACATAATGGATGTAAGAGTACAGATTGTACACACATATACGAAGTTTGGGTCTGGCCTTGAGTTGAGCTTGGGTAGCCAAATAAGGCGACCGCTCGCGATAAGCGGGAAATCCGGTTTCGAATGTCGGTCCGTCACAAATTATCATTGTCATCGTTCCATTATACAGCTGATGGTTTCCCATATTTGCAACTGCGAATACATTTCAGATATTTCTAACTCTACATCAGTCATAAAGAACGAATGGAGTCGCAGTTGAACCCGGTTCATTATCACTAATATTACGCTGTTCTAGATAGTTTCTTAACTTCCGTGTTTTAAATCGACTAACCCGTGTTAAATTGTATGTCGGTCTCAGTGGAGAACATTAAATTGTGGAAGACGTAAACAGTGAACATCCGTGTTGGTCAATATGGCGAATACCTACAAACGACATTGAAATAGGCTGACGAACTCTGACGACAGAGGGCCCCTGCGAATCTCCTGTACGCTTCAGTGCACTGCGCGCACGCGCTCGTCGCGGTGGGAGTGGGGGAGAGCTTTCTCCGGAAAGCGTGTGAGCCGGCGGCGTCCGCGTTGTACGCCCACTTCCGCGTGGCCGCTGCCCGACCTTTGGCCACCTCCTGTGGCGCTGCCACGAGGTCACTCGACTGCGCGTTGTGGAAGCGACGATCCTGCCGCCACTCCATCTCCTAATGGCAACGCTGCCCGCCGCTGTACTTTAACCGGGGAGTGTTCTGGCGCACTGCTGCCACATCCAGGGCCGAGGAAAGCTCGCTGGCACCGCTGTATGCTGGGGAAAAAAATTAAAAGGAAGGAAAAAATTCACCGTCACCGCCTTCCTGACACACAGTATGCGCCTCCCAGCCGTGTCATGCTAGCTTGCTGTATGTTGACGGCGCTACAACACCAATGTCATTTCAAACACCACTGTTTTCTCTAGTTATTACTAAACTTGAAACAGTTTTTACTTCTTGCAGGAATCGTCGCAAAACAGTTAAACACTGGATTAGTAGGCAGGAGCTGTGTAGTCATAATTTCAGTAGGACGTTTTTACAAGATTTTCGTGATTTCTGTAAGTGACGCTATAGAGGCTCTGGGACAGTTTCCTATAAAACGGCCAATCACTCATGACATCTGATTATTTCCGTGCTTGATGCTAACCGCTTCATTTTCGAAGTGCTATATGTATACTGTATATTTCAGCCAAGTCGTCGTAAGTCCTTTTCCACCACCCGAGGCAGAAAATGTTCAAATTTGTGTGAATTCCTAAGGGACCAAATTTCTGAGGTCATTCACACTACTTAAACTAACTTATGCTAACAACACATACACCCATGTCCGAAGGAGGACTCGAACCTCCGGCGGGAGGGGCCGCGCTATCCGTGACATGGCACCTCAAACCAGGCGGCCACTCCGCGCGGCTCACCCGAGATAGATCTCAGTCGTTAATGAAGTTGCCATCTCATTAAATTGTTGGTTTCCTTCCTTCGCTGCGAGCTGCATCCTGTAAGCTGCACCAATCGTCGTGTGAAATCTAAAGCACGGAGAACTTGGTTCACAGAGGGAACATTGAGAACACTGACTGCCCATAGGAGGCATCAACCAGCAGATGTCGCTTTGCATTATAAAGGAGAGGTTTGTCTACTAGTCGGCTGCTACTTTTTCGCGCATGGACGAGTCCACGTCAGCAGATTATTTGGACTTTCTGCGGGTTATTCGTGTGGTGGATTACCAGCTGCTCACTGTTCATGGGTCAAGGACTAATCATGGGAAGCGCTAATAGCCAGATAAATGTTTCATATATGAAAAAGAAATTGCACCTGTGTTTCGCTTTAAGTACCATTCAAATTCAGATAAGGCTTAGCAGTAGGTGGCTACGTCAAGGTAAATTGTTCGTTTCAACCTTATTGGGGCCATCATATGCTTTCTTAACTTCTTACGACGTACCTTAACATTTACGACATAAACAGGCGAAATTCATTTGAACAGCAAATAGTGGAAATGTTGAAGCCGATGATCACTGTACTACGTAAATCTAGGGCAAAAGCAAATATTTCCACTATCAAGGGTACCTTACGGACTGGCCTCTTTCGATTGTCTTCGTGCACTATTTTCACGTGGGGCTCACAGAACCGGATTACGTAAACCGATTTCCCAATACTGCTTCTGGTTGGTCCTATAGACACAGCAATGCGTTTTCTCGGAACGCGGTTTCGACTTGTGAATCGGATTTCCGCTTCCACGTAAACGCACAACTGTTTGTGAAACGTGTTTTGGTTGTTAGGTTACGTCGTTTTTTAAAAATATTTTCGTCTGATCTGGATTTAGTTACCTTAATTGCAGTAGATGAAAAGTAGAAATATTAGACCGAGCGTGACGTTGTCTACCTCTGATATTTATTTGAAGAGAAACGGCCATTGTGCTGACTATATCAGAAACCACAACTGCTGATTTCCAGACACAATTTGTGTCAAACAACTGACGATCTGGGAACCGATATTTGACTGGCCTAGCAAAACCGCTTCAAGCCTTTACATGTAAGCACAACACGACAAAAAAAAAAAAAAAACCTTTGATGATTAGATTTCGAAGCGCGGCTATATATAAAACATTTATTTATGCACTACGAACATAAGTTCCATTAATTTAATGTGTAACGTAAATGTCATTTTATCTAGAAGTTACTTAAATTCCATGTTCATTAACAAATACATAATGTAATTAACAAATACTTTATTATAATTTTAATAAAAATAATATATTCTTATTGTTTCTTATCAGATGAGCAAGCCCATGTACACAAAAAATAATAAATTAGAATTTGTTGCAAAAATACGAAACATCAGATAGAAAATAATGTCTTATTTCTAAGAATTGAACAGTGTTAATCATATTTTTTTACAACAGTACGACAGTCTACAAGTCCGTATAAAATTTTATTTTTGTTCTGTTAGCGATTAAACCCCCCCCCCCCCCATGAACCATGGACCTTGCCGTTGGTGGGGAGGCTTGCGTGCCTCAGCGATACAGATAGCCGTACCGTAGGTGCAACCACAACGGATGGGTATCTGTTGAGAGGCCAGACAAACGTGTGGTTCCTGAAGAGGGGCAGCAGGCTTTTCAGTAGTTGCAGGGGCAACAGTCTGGATGATTGACTGATCTGGACTTGTAACACTAACCAAAACGGCCTTGCTGTGCTGGTACTACGAACGGCTGAAAACAAGGGGAAACTACAACCGTAATTTTTCCCGAGGGAATGCAGCTTTACTGTATGGTTAAATGATGAAGGCGTCCTCTTGGGTGAAATATTCCGGAGGTAAAATAGTCCCCCATTCGGATCTCCGGGCGGGGACTACTCGAGAGGACGTCGTTATCAGGAGAAAGAAAATTGGCGTTCTACTGATCGGAGCGTGGAATGTCAGATCCCTTAATCGGGCAGGTAGGTTAGAAAATTTGAAAAGGGAAATGGATAGGTTAAAGTTAGATATAGTGGGAATTAGTGAAGTTCGGTGGCAGGAGGAACAAGACTTTTGGTCAGGCGAATACACGGTTATAAATCCAAAATCAAAATTGGGGAATGCAGGAGTAGGTTTAATAATGAATAAAAAAATAGGAGTGCGGGTAAGCTACTACAAACAGCATTGTGAACGCATTATTGTGGCCAAGATAGACACGAAGCCCACGCCTACCACAGTAGTACAAGTTTATATGCCAACTAGCTCTGCAGTTGAAGCCGACCTCGGGGAAGATCAGTTTGGATTCCGTAGAAATATAGGAACACGTGAGGCAATATTGACCCTACGACTTATCTTAGAAGCTAGATTAAGGCAAGGCAAACCTACGTTTCTAGCATTTGTAGACTTAGAGAAAGCTTTTGACAATGTTAACTGGAATACTCTCTTTCAAATTCTGAAGGTGGCAGGGGTAAAATACAGGGAGCGAAAGGCTATTTACAACTTGTACAGAAACCAGATGGCAGTTATAAGAGTGGAGGGACATGAAAGGGAAGCAGTGATAGGGAAGGGAGTGAGACAGGGTTGTAGCCTCTCCCCGATGTTATTCAATCTGTATATTGAGCAAGCAGTGAAGGAAACAAAAGAAAAATTCGGAGTAGGTATTCAAATCCATGGAGAAGAAATAAAAACTTTGAGGTTTGCGGATGACATTGTAATTCTGTCAGAGACAGCAAAGGACTTGGAAGAGCAGTTGAACGGAATGGATAGTGTCTTGAAAGAGGATATAAGATGAACATCAACAAAAGTAAAACTAGGATAATGGAATGTAGTCGAATTAAGTCGGGTAATGCTGAGGGAATTAGATTAGGAAATGACACACTTAAAGTAGTAAAGGAGTTTTTCTATTTGGGGAGCAAAATAACTGATGATGGTCGAAGTAGAGAGGATATGAAATGTAGACTGGCAATGGGAAGGAAAGCGTTTCTGAAGAAGAGAAATTTGTTAACATCGAGTATAGATTTAAGTGTCAGGAAGTCGTTTCTGAAAGTATTTGTATGGAGTGTAGCCATGTATGGAAGTGAAACATGGACGATAAATAGTTTGGACGAGAAGATAATAGAAGCTTTTGAAATGTGGTGCTACAGAAGAATGCTGAAGATCAGATGGGTAGATCACATAACTAATGAGGAGGTATTGAATAGGATTGGGGAGAAGAGAAATTTGTGGCACAAATTGACTAGTAGAAGGGATCGGTTGGTAGGACATGTTCTGAGGCATCAAGGGATCACTAATTTAGTATTGGAGGGCAGCGTGGAGGGTGAAAATCGTAGAGGGAGACCAACAGATGAATACACTAAACAGATTCAGAAGGATTTAGGTTGCAGTAGGTACTGGGAGATGAAGAAGCTTGCACAGGATAGAGTAGCATGGAGAGCTGCATCAAACCAGTCTCAGGACTGAAGATCACAACAACAACAGCGATTAAAAATAAAAATATTTTAATTAAAAACTTATGATGTATTTGTTAATTAACATTTCTGTTTGCCAATAAATAGAGAATGCAACTGTAACTGGCAGTACTCTAACTAACGACTTAGCGACTACAAGACTTTTATGCAATGCAGTCAGCTACCGGCAACTATATTAAGAATGCTCAGCCCTTTTCTGCTTAACAGCTGGGAAATATTCAGATCTTCGAAGGCTATTTTTGCGAGTTGCGTCGCAGTGCTTTAGGAAATGGGAATAGCTTTGGAATCCCATAAGTATGAAGAAAATCGGAGCCGGTCATTCCGTAAGTTCTCATCGTCAAGAAAAAAGAAATGGAAGATCAGGAGGAGAAAAAAAGAAACATTCAATGTTTAAGAATTGTCTAACAAATTATGAGGGATCGCATTGTTGTACAGGCTGTCGATGAGATTTAAAATGTGAGCTTCTGTAATATCGAGACATAAAGCTCTAGTTTGTTTCTGCTATTAAGAAAGTTAATCTACCTCAAGTTTCAGATGAACAACTTTGAGATGGTTATCTCACACTCGAGTGCTTAACAGTTTTGCTTAAACTATTTGGAGAGGGAAGAGGATGGTAACTAGAAGAAATTCGGAACCTAAGAACTAAGTTTTTTGTGCCTATTATTAATATAGGACAGTTATATTTGAGTGTAGATGTTTGGTTTCCAACGACTTCAAGAAACGACGGTCCAAACACTGTGTAAGGTAAACTACAGTTTGAATCTTCAGAACCTGTAAAAGATGTGCAGGCTAGATTTTCGTGTGTTTGCTTAATAAAAACGTATTCTCGTGATCTGTAGATCTGTCACTGTCATACATGCTTTATATGCTATCCGAGCAGGCCTCATAAAGTCTACAGTACAGTAGTCTGCGTTCCCGCGTATTAATCTAGTTACTGCGAAAGATTGTTCTTGTGCTCGCTCCTGACTCATAATGAGTGTCTCAACACACTGATGCGGAAGCCGGTGTCTTAGCAACGTGGTAGCTCTTTTCCGCCTGCTGGCCAGCAGGTAATTGTAACGGTCTTTCATAATCGCCCGAGTGAAAGGCCACCCGCTATTGCAGTCAGGAGCCACGGCGCTAGGTGGGCTGTATCTCCTCTCAGAAACCACACACAGATTTGAGGACAGAGTCCATCGCGTCGTCCAGGATTGACTGACACGTGTGTCTACCACTGTGACGGAGAAGTAAGAAAAAATGGTCACGTGTGTGGGAACGGTGACTAAGTTATTTTGTAAGCTGTTTAGTGTCCCTCAGTACTGATTCGCAGTTGCTGTGGGCAGACTCAGACTTGGCAACTTATAATGACCACAAGAAGGGTACTGTGAAAGGGCCGGTTAATAGCACACTCGATCTCGGCAACTATGTACATAGGTAGCAGCACAGCCCAACCTTTAGATATAAGTCAAAAGGTGTGGTGTGCCTGGCCCCTAACTGAACTCGTCAGTCCTGTGAACGAGAGCAACTCTCTTACATCTGTGCAGAATCTCATAGCGTTTCGTTGTGTAGTTCAAGTTAGTCTTCCACGCGAAAACTGACAGGAAGTCTCATTTTACAACCTATTTTTGGTGACTGTGGTAATGTACATTTAATCTGCGATGGTTATAAAATCAAGCCTTGAAGAGTTTTAGGAACTGAAGAACGTGGATGACGATGCTGTAGTAAAAATTCATATTGATCTGTTAAATGATTTCCAATTGGGAGCGACAACTTATTTTCGTGTTTGGACTCTCACTTTTGTAAGCTAGAACACTCGATGACAGAAGAATGTTATCGAATACGGTTACAACAAAAAGCAAAGCTTTGAATGAAAGGCCATCTGAGCTTATACACAACGAAGTAGATGACAGCCATACAACCGTGAAGACATTAACAAAGAAGGATGTAAGTATATTATTCGCGCCCGTTTTCTGTGTCCCGAAACTGCCAAAGTCCTCGTTTGAAATTCAAGGTGCATTATCACAGACGGAGGTGACGTCTACGAAAGACGGAATAATAATGATACGGAAAATGGTCGTGTTGTTTTTTCAGCCGGCTCCAAATACCAATGTAAGCATTGTAACAATACTGACAGTTGGTACTTTGCAATATGCAGCGAAACACTTTCTCTACTTATTCACGATCTACAGTAACTCTGGACGCTATTACGTACCCTAAGTGTTCAGCCTTAAAATAGATATGACTGAAACATATTTGAAAATTATGCAGTGTATTCGAGATGAATGTGGGAAGAGGCAAATCTTTTAATCGAAAAACGTTGGCAATTCCCTTCGAACAGTCTATCTATGAGAGTATTGAAGTTGCCTTTCCATCAGTCAAGATTACTGGTTGTCGATTTTACCTGGCTGAAGCTTGGTAAATAGAATTGTATTTGTTGTATGAAAACCGTATAAGCGTTGGGCGATAGTCGGTCATAATTAGTATAGAATATTATTTGCTGTTTTTTGAAAGATACTATATTACCATTCTTCCTAAAATTACGTTGCTTCTAAAATCAGCTATATGTCACACTCTACCAAGGGTTGTGTTCATTGCTTAAGCTGTGGATCTTAAAAAAGTTCTGCGTATTTAGTTTCCACAAACATTACTTTCTCTTACATATTTCAGATGGCGAAAAATACTAACACTTGGTTTGGCTTCGGTGCACAAAGACCAGAACAGTGAAAAAGGCCAGTGGCTGCATTACGTATTTGGAATTAGTTCTGTAAATCCTCAAGATGTTCCTGATGATTTTGCTGGTCACAAGACCAAAAAGTCACCGGATTTGCTGATAATGTAAGAACCTCCTCATCCAAACATCTAATTTGTGACATGTCTGATACATGAACAAACATACCTACATAAGAAATAACCCTGCAAAAAATGGCCGCATCATCAAGACGGACCCAAAAACCAGAGAGAGGCAAGCTTTCGTACAACCGAAGTTAGATTTACGCAGAAATGGTGAAATTGGCAAATTAGAATTTGTGAAACGTGTTTCATACAAGATAAAAGAAAGGCAGTTGTTTTCAGGAAATGTTTTTTATGTGAAATCTGTAATAAAATTTTTGTGTATATGTGTTATTTGTTTTCTTTTATATCTTTTTTTTGGTCCAGTATGTACAATATCCTTTAGACAGTTGTAAATAGTGACAGAGGTCGTGCATTTGCTCCCTTCAGATTTGGAAGAGTTAGCGAGTTTGTGCAGTTGCTCTGCCCCGAGCAGGTCCAAGTTGCTGAGTTCGCGCAAGCCGCTCAGGAGGCGCTTTGGGAAGATTTGCCGAATTCGAGTGTTTCGTTTCCCGGCAGCAGGTAGAAATTGTTGAGTTCGGGCGAACCGCTTGCTGTCCTTTGCAGTGAACGTTACGCAACTGATATCGAGGAGCTGGGAAATACACGAAACTTTTACGATCTTGCATTATCGTCATCTACAAAGCAACTGAGACATGAATATTAGGTTTGTGAAAATATAATTTTTCCCGGAAAAAATATAATTTATTCCAGAATGCCTGTATTCTGTGTGCTTCGCGAATGGTGTACCTTACAAGGCTAAATTAATTCATCCGTTGTTATTTAACTTCGAATCACCCTTCCCTGGATCCAGTTGTAAAGAAAATCTAACCATTAAAATACAAATATTATTATTTTTTTTTAATTTTCAATATGTTGGGGATGGGATGTTTCTGTGTCTGCAATCATTTACTGTCAGATAATTTTTCCTTTGTATGTGATTGCGTGAGTAGAGTTCCGCATTGCTTACGGTGAATGCTTCCTATCTGTGGCATTGAAAGGTGCGATATAATCATTATTTGACAATAGTAAATCTTCAGGTACATTGTACGATTGTTATGTTATGAGCTCAACCGCCAACAACTCTAATGACATTAGCTTATTTAAAAGGGTGGGTCTCTTTGTAAAGATCGGAAGGAATATAAAAAAGGCGCCAAAATTTAGACAGGCTCGAAGGAACTATTGTAGAGAGGAATTCATTTACATCGTAGATGTCAATATACTCTTTGCCCCTAAATGCGGAACGCACGGCCTACCCTTTTTCGGTTACAGTTTCCTGTAATACTATTAATAACCGCCTGAATGAGTGTTTAATATAGTTATGACTTCTTATTCGTATTTACGAACTGGTCTGAACGAAAACATGAGAATTACTGCATAGATATGCTCAGTTCCTTTGGTGTAGCGTACTTGTATTGTACACTGAGTTAAATGCATACCGGTACTTGGTACGGATATTGCCACAAAAATTTCTGTCGTTCCATAGACAGAGCGATAGAAACTCTATGAAATGATCAGAGGAGGAATCAGAATCAAAATATTCTTCATAGTCGTGCACTCTCTATCTCTGCTTCTGGCTCATTTCGTGCATGAGTGCTTGTAAATATCAGCACGAAACTGATATCAGACTGATAACTTACGTAAGAATAAACGTGTTGAGTCGTCGGGAAAACGTGAGAATACTTATTGGATGACACAATCTCTTGCTTTTCCCGTGCGGTATGTTGGCAAAAAATTATACCCCTCGTTGCGAACTACACTGATAAGCCAAAACATTATGGCCACTGCCCACCGCGATGTTGGATGCCGCCTGGTGACGTTGTGGGGACTTGACGCGGTAACAGAAGTATGTAACCAGAGCAGACACGGACGGGGGTCACCCTGCCGAAGATATGGGCTGCAATTGAGATAAGCGATTTTAACAACAACAAACAAAATCCCAGGAGATTGGAGTAAAGGGGTCATCAATCCTCTGTTCAAAAAGGGCAATCGACGAAAATGTGGAAGTTACAGAGGCATCACGCTTCTATCACACCCCCTGAAGCCGTTAGGAAAAATCATAGAAATGAGACTTCTTGAATGAGGCAGAACAAAATTGATTCAGAAAAGACTGAAGTGCTACGGAGCTTATTTTTGCAGAAAGAATGCTGACAGAAAAGTACTTGGAATATAGAAGAAATCTTGTGATTTCTGGATATTGAAAAAGATAATGATGGTGTTCTTCGAAACAAGATATCGGACTGTTCGGATGACGTAAAGGTGCCAAGCTATCCAACTGATACGGTCAAGAAGCTATCCCAAATGTGTTACAGCTGTGCCCAGATTAGGCAACGGACGATCAGAGTGGTTTGAAACAAAGAGAGGTGTCCAACAAGGAAGTACGCTATCACCATTCCTGTTTGTAATAGTAATGGACAAGATCATAAGATCTATCAAGAAAATAGACAGCAAACGAAATGCCCTGGTTTTTGCTGGTGATTTGATAGTATGGGGAGAGACAGAAGCTGAAGCACAGAAGAAACTTAATAACTGGAACAACACATTCAAAACTTTCGGATTAAAAAATAAGTAAAACAAAGACAGTAGAAATGACCATAAACAGGCAAGGAACAAACTCTCATATATTTCTAGTCAAAGTAGAGTCTGTTTTCCATTTCAAGTTCCTTGGAAGCATGATGTCGAAAGACAACACCATTCAGCAACACACAGAATACATAAAGTTTTTACAGTCAAATCAGAAATCTTCTCTGAGAAGATAAAATTCCACGAAAAGCAAAAGCGACCATGTACCACAACTGTTGTTGTTGTGGTCTTCAGTCCTGAGACTGGTTTGCTACAGCTCTCCACGCTACTCTATCCTGTGCAAGCTTCTTCATCTCCCAGTACCTACTGGAGCCTACATCCTTCTGAATCTGCTTAGTGTATTCATCTCTTGGTCTCCCTCTACGATTTTTACCCTCCACGCTGCCCTCCAATACTAAACTGGTGATCCCTTGATGCCTCAGAACATGTCCTACCAACCAATCCCTTCTTCTAGTCAAGTTGTGCCACAAACTTTTCTTCTTCCCAATCCTATTCAATACTTCCTCATTAGTTATGTGATCTACCCATCTAATCTTCAGCATTCTTCTGTAGCACCACATTTCGAAAGCTTCTATTCTCTTCTTGTCCAAACTATTTATCCTCCATGTTTCACTTCCATACATGGCTACACTCCATACAAATACTTTCAGAAACGACTTCCTGACACTTAAATCAATACTTGATGTTAACAAATTTCTCTTCTTCAGAAACACTTTCCTTGCCATTGCCAGTCTACATTTCATATCCTCTCTACTTCTACCATCATCAGTTATTTTGCTCCCCAAATAGCAAAACTCCTTTACTACTTTAAGTGTGTCATTTCCTAATCTAACTCCCTCAGCATCACCCGACTTAATTCGACTACATTCCATTATCCTCGTTTTGCTTTTGTTGATGTTCATCTTATATCCTCCTTTCAAGACACTGTCCATTCCGTTCAACTGCTCTTCCAAGTCCTTTGCTGTCTCTGACAGAATTACAATGTCATCGGCAAGCCTCAAAGGTTTTATTTCTTCTCCATGGATTTTAATATCTACTCCAAATTTTTCTTTTGTTTCCTTCACTGCTTGCTCAATGTACAGATTGAATAAAATCGGGGAGAGGCTACAACCCTGTTTCACTCCCTTCCCAACCACTGCTTCCCTTTGATGTCCCCCGACTCTTATAACTGCCATCTGGTTTCTGTACAAATTGTAAATAGCCTTTCGCTCCCTGTATTTTACCCCTGCCACCTTCAGAATTTGAAAGAGAGTATTCCAGTCAACATTGACAAAAGCTTTCTCTAAGTCTAGAAATGCTAGAAAAGTAGGTTTGCCTTTCCTCAATCCAGCTTCTAAGATAAGTCGTAGGGTCAGTATTGCCTTACGTGTTCCGATATTTCTGCGGAATCCAAACTGATCTTCCTCGAGGTCGGCTTCTACCAGTTTTTCCATTCGTCTGTAAAGAATTCGCGTTAGTATTTTGCAGCCGTGACTTATTAAACTGATAGTTCGGTAATTTTCACATCTGTCAACACCTGCTTTCTTTGTGATTGGAAGAATTATATTCTTCTTGAAGTCTGAGGGTATTTCACCTGTCTCATACATCTTGCTCACCAGATGGTAGAGTTTTGTCATGACTGGCTCTCCCAAGGCCGTCAGTAGTTCTAATTGAATGTTGTCTACTCCCGGAGCTCTTTCAAACTCTTCAGTATCGTATCTCCCATTTCATCTTCATCTACATCCTCTTCCATTTCCATAATATTGTCCTCAAGTACATCGCCCTTGTATAGACCCTCTATATACTCCTTCCACCTTTCTGCTTTCCCTTCTTTGCTTATAACTGGGTTTCCATCTGAGCTCTTGATATTCATACAAGTGGTTCTCTTTTCTCCAAAGGTCTCTTCAATTTTCCTGTAGGCAGTATCTATCTTACCCCTAGTGAGATAAGCCTCTACATCCTTACATTTGTCCTCTAGCCATCCCTGCTTAGCCATTTTGCACTTCCTGTTGATCTCATTTTTGAGACGTTTGTATTCCTTTTTGCCTGCTTCATTTACTGCATTTTTATATTTTCTCCTTTCATCAATTAAATTCAATATTTGTTCTGTTACCCAAGGATTTCTACTAGCCCTCGTCTTTTTACCTACTTGTTCCTCTGCTGCCTTCACTATAATCTATCTGAAACCTGCAGTATCTCCAGGCTTCTTCCATGTATACAATCTTCTTTTATGATTCTTGAACCAAGTGTTAGCTATGATTAAGTTGTGCTCTGTGCAAAATTCTACCAGGCGGCTTCCTCTTTCGTTTCTTACCCCCAATCCATATTCACCTACTACGTTTCCTTCTCTCCCTTTTCCTACTGACGAATTCCAGTCACCCATGACTGTTAAATTTTCGTCTCCCTTCACTATCTGAATAATTTCTTTTATTTCATCATACATTTCTTCAATTTCTTCGTCATCTGCAGAGCTAGTAGGCATATAAACTTGTACTACTGTGGTAGGCGTGGGTTTCGTATCTATCTTGGCCACAATAATGCGTTCACTATGCTGTTTGTAGTAGCTTACCCGCATTCCTGTTTTCCTATTCATTATTAAACCTACTCCTGCATTACCCCTATTTGATTTTGTGTTTATAACCCTGTAATCACCTGACCAAAAGTCTTGTTCCTCCTGCCACCGAACTTCACTAATTCCCACTATATCTAACTTTAACCTATCCATTTCCCTTTTTAAATTTTCTTACCTACCTGCCCGATTAAGGGATCTGACATTCCACGCTCCGATCCGTAGAACACCAGTTTTCTTTCTCCTGATAACGACGTCCTCTTGAGTAGTCCCCGCCCGGAGATCCGAATGGGGTACTATTTTACCTCCGGAATGTTTTACCCAAGAGTACGCCATCATCATTTAACCATACAGTAAAGCTGCATGCCCTGGGGAAAAATTACGGCCGTAGTTTCCCCTTGCTTTCAGCCGTTCGTAGTACCAGCACAGCAAGGCCGTTTTGGTTAATGTTAGAAGGCCAGATCAGTCAATCATCCAGACTGTTGCCCCTGCAACTACTGAAAAGGCTGCTGCCCCTCTTCAGGAACCACATGTTTGTCTGGCCTCTCAACAGCTACCCATCTGTTGTGGTTGCACCCACGGTACGGCTATCTGTATCGCTGAGGCACGCAAGCCTCCCCACCAACGGCAAGGTCCATGGTTCATGGGGGGACACAACTATTTCGTGCCAATACTTACATGTGGTCCAGAAACGTGTAAACAAAGGTCTTAGCAGAATTCAGGCAACAAAATGAGAGAACTAGAAACGACAAAATTCGGAATGAGGTGAATAGAAAAAAGTAGCTGGTATCGAGGTTGCAGTTACCAGTTTGATAAGGAAATGCAGGCTTCAGTGGTATGGGCACATAATGAGAACGAATGCGAAAGACCTGCTACAAAGTGTTTCAACCTGAACCTCTTAGGAAGAAACCCACGGGGAAGACCAAGCAGATGCTGGATAGAGACTGTAAGATCACATGTGGAGGAGAAAGGACACAAATGGGAAGTTGTCCTCGATCAGAAGATGTATGAAGACAGAAGGAAATGGCGAGCTAGGGAAACTGGAGTTAGAAAACGGGAAAACGATGATGATGATGACTTTCGCGAAGGGCAGATTATTATTACGCAGAGGCTGTGAACGAATATCTCGAAAACGGCGAAGCTTATCGAATGTTCACGTGCTATTGTCGTGAGCATCTAGGATAAGAGGTAAGAAGGGCAGTGAAACTACCACTAGGCGCTGAATGGTTGGAAGTCCACGACTCTTCACAGATCATGGGGTTCGGAGGCTTGGCTTCCCTGTAAAGTAGGATGGATGGTACGTCGTGGCATCTCTGCCGAAAGAGCTCAATGCTGGTGCATGCACAAGTATTTCGGAGCACACCGTTCGTTGTAAGTTGTTGAGCATGGTGCTCCGCTGCAGACCACCCCTGCGTGTACACACATTAATCCAACGACACCGTCAACTACGATAGCATTGGGCACGGAACCATCGGGATTCGACCGTCGATCAATGGAAACGTGTCAGCTCTTTGGGTGAATCCCATTTTTGCTACACTAATCGCTAGTCGTCTCCACAAAACGCATCGTCGAGGTGAACGGAGGCTCGAAACGTACAGCACGCCCCGGACGCTGGCTGGTGGGAGCAGTATTATGCTATGGGGGACATTTTCCTGTGGTTGCATGGGACTTGTGATAATAATCGAAGACACGCTGACAGCTGCGAACCATCTGCATCCCTTAATGCTTGATGTCTTTCTCGACGACGATTTCATCTTCTAGCAGTGTAACTTCCCCTGTCTCGGAGCCAGAACCGCGATACAGTGGTTGGAGGAGCATTATAGTGAACTCATGTTGATGCCTCGGCCACCAAATTCGCCTAATGTGAATGCTATGAAACCCATCTGGGCTGCTATCGGGCGCCAGCACTATGTAAGCAAATCAGCGGCCCGTTATTTACGTCTGGTGCTACATACCTCCACAAACCTAGTCATCAACAAACTGTCGGATCTATGATACGGAGAATCAGTGACGTATTTTGTTCCAAAGACGGACAAACAAGCAGAATGTCATAGTGTTTTGGCTCATCGGTGTATGATTAGCAGTGAACGTGCAATTTGTAGGGTTCCATACCTTAATCGGTAAAAACGGAACCCATACAGGATCACTTTGGTATCCGTCTGTTTGTTTGTCTGTCTCTGTCCCTCCGACTGTTCAAAACCCTTTTTCTCAGGAACGGTTAGACGTAACAAGTCGAAGTTTGTCACATACTAAGATCATGGTGCCTTAGCGGTATAATATACGTAAGCTTCTAAGTCAGTGTAATCAAAAGCTATAGCAATTTGTCACGTCTTTTGATACTTGCATCTCACGCATTAAGCGTATAGGCCACTTCCCCGTGACGTAGAATCATGAAATTTGGCAAGAAGAAATGTTTCGCAGTACAAGTAAAGGAAAAAAGCAAGAAATTGTTAATTTATAATTATATCACAAGGAAAAAATATTTTGTCATTTGTAATACGACTTCAAACGTTAAATTAAAACATTCTCGAAAGTCTTGGAATCCGTGGGGACCGATATCTTGCCCGTATCAATGTCTACAACACTCAAAATTCGTCGAGATCCTCTATTTCCGGAATGGATGAACTGCCTATATACATAACATGAATTTAAATTCGGAGACATTTGTACCTATTACCATAAAACGCTATTGTCGTTTATAACAAAAATGAGTATCTCCATTCTGCGATTTCACATGCAGAACAAGAAGTAGATGGTATAGAACTGCTGACACTCGTACAGTCTGCCATGCAGTCCTCATACACCTTAGTTGACATAAATTTGGTCATCATATAGTGCGATTCGAGAGTCCACTCTCACTCTGTTACATTGGATTGATATACAAGTTTTAAATAGAGAAGAAAGTGGAATTAACGTAGAGAAGTATCTTAAATCTCTATCCCCCCAAAAAGAACATGCATGCTTCCGAAGTTTTGAAACGTAGCTCCAGTATATTCTTCTAAGATGAGTGTAAAGATTTAATTACCTTGTGTCAAAGGATATGATTGAGAAATACTGACGATTCTGAAAAAAAAATCCAGATTGAGTCTGCAGATGCTGTCAAAACATTCTTCTGACTATATTTAGACCTGTAAAAACATGAGCCGTATCTAAAGACTGTAGCTTCTCTTAGCAGTTTTACTGTAACTGTATGTGGTGGTGAATTGAGAATCAAGCGCTGTCTCAAAGTAAGAATGAAAGTAAGATTATGTAGAGGAACTCAAGAACAAGAAGTTTTAAGGTTGTCCTTGAGACGTGCTTGGATAACAGAAACACTGGCGCACTGATCGCGAAAGGCGTAAATCCTAGTTAAAGTCCCGGTCCAGCGCACAATTTTAACTTGTCATAGATCTTCAAGGGATAAAAGATGTCAAGTGAATATGATAAAATTTTCATGACGTTTGACCGAGGATCAGTTCTCCAAGGAAGCGTCTCCATTTCTTGCAGGTAACGATAGCTTTAGTTCTGTATAACCCGAGGACGGCCTCAACTCATGTCAACGTTATCATTCACAAAAGAAAATGTTTCTGTTTTATGTAAATTCATAGAGAGAACAAATGTGCTTCAAACCAGAGATAAGGGCCTGCTCAGAAATGATGTTTACTTCAAGACAAGCCAAAAGGATATGTTAGGAAGTTTGATTCTTTGTGGGGTACGTTATATCTTGATAGAAGAGCTGGAGAACCACCTTGTGTTTTGTAGCACAAAATGAATGCCAGATATTTACGACTGGTATAACTCTGTAAGTGAAAAGTATTTTTTTATATACATATAATGGATCCTGACTTTATTACTACGGTATTTTATTATACAGGGTGTTGCATGAGGAATGGTGAATATTCAGTGATATCACAGGAACGATCATTCGAAACAAAAACGTCTAGTAAACATAGGCACTGAAGTGCGTACCTTAAGAGCGATGAGCAATTGTTCATCTTAGATATTGCGAAAAAAATTTCTTCTACTGAAAGCTCTTTGATTTACATATTTTGGAATGAGGTAGATTGCACCAAAACAAAAACAAAAAAACATTATATAGTGAATGTAGACTCTAAAGTGCATACTTCAGGAGCTATGAACATTTTCTCAGTCGAAAAGATGTGTTTTACAGTAGCGAAGATGAAAAAGTGATAATAGCCCTTAAGGTATCATGGCCAATATTTGGTGTCACGAAAAGACCAAAGTTATCTGCCGATAGCCACAATCTATGGTAGTCTCGTCAGACAGGCCACCTTGGCTATACCGTGGGAGGAAAGCAAAACCAAGCGACTTACAGGATGTAGATGAAGATGAAATGGGAAATAAGATACTGCGTGAAGAGTTTGACAGAGCACTGAAAGACCTGAGTCGAAACAAGTCCCCGGGAGTAGACAACATTCCATTAGAAGTACTGATGGCCTTGGGAGAACCAGTCATGACAAAACTCTACCATCTGGTGAGCAAGATGTATGAGACAGGCGAAATACCCACAGACTTCAAGAAGAATATAATAATTCCAATCCCAAAGAAAGCAGGTGTTGACAGATGTGAAAATTACCGAACTGTCAGTTTAATAAGTCACAGCTGCAAAATAACACGAATTCTTTACAGACGAATGGAAAAACTGGTAGACGCGGACCTCGGGGAAGATCAGTTTGGATTCCGTAGAAAGGTTGGAACACGTGAGGCAATACTAACCTTACGACTTACCTTAGAAGAAAGATTAAGAAAAGGCAAACCTATGTTTCTAGCATTTGTAGACTTAGAGAAAGCTTTGACAACGTTAACTGGAATACTCTCTTTCAAATTCTGAAGGTGGCAGGGGTAAAATACAGGGAGCGAAAGGCTATTTACAATTTGTACAGAAACCAGATGGCAGTTATATGAGTCGAGGGGCATGAAAGGGAAGCAGTGGTTGGGAAAGGAGTGAGACAGGGTTGTAGCCTCTACCCGATGTTATTCAATCTGTATATTGAGCAAGCAGTAAAGGAAACAAAAGAAAAATTCGGAGTAGGTATTAAAATTCATGGAGAAGAAGTAAAAACTTTGAGGTTCGCCGATGACATTGTAATTCTGACAGAGACAGCAAAGGACTTGGAAGAGCAGTTGAACGGAATGGACAGTGTCTTGAAAGGAGGATATGAGATGAACATCAACAAAAGCAAAACAAGGATAATGGAATTCAGTCAAATTAAATCTGGTGATGCTGAGGGTATTAGATTAGGAAATGAGACACTTAAAGTAGTAAAGGAGTTTTGCTATTTGGGCAGGAAAATAACTGACGATGGTGGAAGTAGAGAGGATATAAAATGTAGACTAGCAGTGGCAAGGAAAGCATTTCTGAAGAAGAAAAATGTGTTAACATCGAGTATAGATTTAAGTGTCAGGAAGTCGTTTCTGAAAGTATTTGTATGGAGTGTAGCCATGTATGGAAGTGAAACATGGACGATAACCAGTTTGGACAAGAAGAGAATAGAAGCTTTCGAAATGTGGTGCTACAGAAGAATGCTGAAGATAGGGTGGGTAGATCACGTAACTAATGAGGAGGTATTGAATAGGATTGGGGAGAAGAGAAGTTTGTGGCACAACTTGACTAGAAGAAGGGATCGGTTGGTAGGACATTTTTTGAGGCATCAAGGGATCACAAATTTAGCATTGGAGGGCAGCGTGGAGGATCGTAGAGGGAGACCAAGAGATGAATACACTAAGCAGATTCAGAAGGATGTAGGTTGGAGTAGGTACTGGGAGATGAAGAAACTTGCACAGGATAGAGTAGCATGGAGAGCTGCATGAAACCAGTCTCAGAACTGAAGACCACAACAACAACAACATTCTCTTGTTACAACTTGATGTACCTGTTACCATAATACTCCATCAGAACATGGTGCATAGTTTAGGTTTTATTGGGACTGAACACTGCAGAGAAATGAACTACGCCAACACTTGGAGAAGTGAAAAATCTACTTCGTGCGATGTGTACTTAGACGCCTGCCAGGCAACCAGGTTGACAAGAGTATTTATCGTCGCTTTTGAGGAAGATTCACTTCCAGAGGAGGTCAGTTTCATGGTTTCCGGCTGTGGTGTGAACCCGTATTTCCCACCCGCCATACAGCACGATTTATGGAGATTGTGGCCGGCCACCTCACGAAAACTGACTGTGTGCTACCACCTGTTTATGACATTTGCGCGAAAGACCACACTCTTCGATCACCGAAAAGGATACCCTAATAAAGGAATGCAATACACAGCAACTGCAGGTATCTGATCGCCTCTCAGTTTCGAAGCTCGAAAAAAAATAAATTTATTTATATCTTATATCCACGATATTGACTTTCGCCACTACTGTGGCAAGCTCGTCAGCAAATAAATCAATCTGTGGAGGCGATAAGCCCCGTCCTCTCGTGGATACTGCAGCTCCATCTGCGGGAATCTCGGCTTTCCGGCCTTGGCCGAAAAACAACATCCTCTTCTGGCGTTCACTGACTACTGACTACGACGCGACACCAACCACTGGCTGACGAAGTCATTGATTGTGGGTCACAGAGCTGTCCACTCCTGTTCCGCAGCTACACCCACAGCTGATAAGTCCTCACAAGATACTCGACTGCCAAAAGCAGTGAAAAATAAAAATCTCGCGTGGAAGCTACTCCGATGCCGGTGTAGGCGCCAGATCCCCCCTTGCTGTCGGACCCCGAAAAATGTTCGTTGATGTTCCATCCCCACTACTAACAGACAGCTTAAACTGTTTTCCTGTCTCCTTCACGCATAATCAGGACACTCTTAATGTGATTATTCAGTGTAATTACATTTGATATTACCGTCACATGCTAGAACTACGTCTAATATCCTACTGTTCAACGATCTGTGTTGCTGTACAAGAAACACATTTCGCTGACGACCATACTCCAGGTCTACAGGATTAACGTGTATTCTGTCGGAACCATACTGGTTCCGAGAGAGCCTCAGGAGGGATCTGTGCTTTGGGCCCTACAGATGTCATCAGTGAGTGGATTCCCAACAGTACTACATTGGAGGCAATAGTATTGCGTGTAAGGGCGACCGCAGCGATCAAAAATTGTAACGTTTATTTACCCCCAGGTAAGACACTACATACCTTGAGGTGATCATCTTAACTCACCAGGTCTCCCTCCACCTTTGGGAATTTCATTGCACACTAATTCCTGTGGAGAAGTACCACGGCGTCTGGTAGGGGCTTTCTGCTTTTTTCCTGTCTTGATCAGTCTCTCCTCAATGACTGTACCAATGACCGTACTCCTATCCACTTCAATGCCACCCATGGCACCTGTTCAGCTTTTGACCTTACGATCTCTTTCCTCAATTTCGTGGCTTCGCTACGACGATCTTTGTGATCGTGACCACTTTCCGACGATCCTGCCACTTCCTTATCACCGTCCGACAGCCCAGTTACCACGTTGACCTCTTTGAAGAGCCAGCTGGCGGTTGTAGATCTCAGCTGTCACCATAGCCCCCTCTCTCTCACATAGCATCGACGAGATTGTCGGAGACGTCTCCCCGCGATCACCCGCACCGCTGGAACTCCCCATTCTATAGCCCGTGTCCTCAGTCGACCGGTGCCATGGTGAACCAAAGACATTGCAGTAGCTATTCAGGATCGTCGAAGGGCTCTGCAATGTCCAAAGCGACCTCCTCCACAGACCGTCCTGCTCACGTACTTTTAAGCGACTCCTTGCTGTGACTCGCTGACTCAGTAAGAAGGAATGCTGGGAGCGCTACGTCTACTCATCGTGTGCCTCATCATCCCAAGTGTGGGTCGTCAACGTTTAACAACTGTTCCGCTTCTACTCCTTCAAGTGGTATGTATACCATGCTTCAGTTCTTTCTGAAAAACCTGAGACTCACTTTCCGACAGTGTCGGTGTTTCCTTGCTATTCAGCTACATCTCGAAACGTTGAGTGCCACGTTGAACATATCTCCTTCTCCTTTACCCGTCATCACGCCGTATAATACAGCGTGTTTCACAATTCGTATTACAAGTTTCTAGGGTTTGTAGAGAGAGTTAGTAGATAAAGTTGTCTTAAGTAACCCATGTCCAGAAATGGACCGTTTGCATGTAAAATAAGTTTGTAGATCTAATCACTTTCAAATCTCCCGCTTCGTTGTACTCTCACAATGGAGACAATGAACTCTGTCTTGTGGGCTGTACCGGTGCTGCTGTTTGTTGCACAAGGTGTGCCTTTGACGCATGCTTTGTACATACGGTCCACAAACCCAGGTGTGCGTCGGTGGATCACCACTGTCAAGCCTTCTAGTTCCAAACGTACCAGTTCCTCGCAGCCATTGTTCTAATCGAACGAAAATTGTATGTGAAGGACTTAAGCGATCTGGAAAACGTTCTCGATGCATGGCGTTGTGCAGCTTTGCTATTAGGTACCGTATAGTGAAGCGGAAGATATGAAAGTGATCAGATCTTCGAACTAATTTTACATTATACCCTCCTTTGCGGGGAAGTAAGATCTCTCCTTACTCGGAGATGAAACTTCATCTGGTGGGCTACAGCACCCTCAAATAAACTTCGCACTATGAAGGAGGCTACTGTCGTATGGCGTTCCCCTTCCGTTCCTCCCGGAAGGAAACCACCGTTACATATCGCCTCCGCATAGGTCATACCAGGTTAATCCATAGTTTCTTGCTATGTACTGAGTCACTCCCATGTTGTCATTGCGGAGCCTCACAGACAGTAAGCAGCTCACAAATTGGGGAATGCTCCTTTGCTTCTCCATGCTGAGCATGATCGTCCGTATTCTCACCCTGTAACACTGGCGGACGACGTACAGACTGTTGAAGATTTTTTTCCCACCGAGAAAGTGAGTTTCATTCTCAGATATAAACTTTTAAACTACATTTGGACGCTGTTAGAGTAGGTGGGATTGGGGCGTTTCCCGCCGCATGCTGGGTCTGGAGAATCCTCTACTCTATGTCCTCTACCAGCTGCCTTGGTCATCCCTCTTTCACAGTTTTAATGGCTTTTAGAAGCGGTTGGCCCTGTTTTCCTTGCGCATCGTATTTTACGTTTTAGGGATAGCACTCCATTGAAAAAAAAAAAAAAAAAAAAACCTTAAGAATCTTCATCTTTGCTGCTATCTATGAAAGAACAGTTGAACGGATTTTTATTCTTCCTCCGAGGCAGTGGATGTTATTCCCATCGGTAACAGTTTGACTATAACGGATAGGAGAACAGCTGTGGGAGGGACGTCGCCCGTTACATGCAGAACCTTGGGGTCCTCATCCACCCAGTGATCAGATTATTTCTCTCATCTGTTTTTGTTATTTTCAGTTTAATTGATGTTGATTACGTTTTTAAACTTCTTGCTTTTACTATTGCGAATATCCTTGCCATAAGGCCTTGTTTGCACCATAACTGCCTTACTCCGTAGTCAGTTTGGCGGAGAGTCAGATACAGGTGAGCTTTCTCTCGCCACAAAGGAGTCCTGGGGGAGCTCTCGTCTGCTCCCTATCCTGCATTGCATACCGTCCCGATCCGTATAATATGATCTCTTATTTCTCAACTCCGACATCAATATGGCTTTCAATGCCTCTATTTTATCACCCCGACATACTTTCATAATTCGATCAAAATTCTGGCTGACGTCACTAACTCCCGATGACCCATCTCTAGACCGAGAGAGACTGATGATCTCGCCGTTTTGTCCGTTAACTTCCCCCCCCCCCCCTTTCTTGCAACCAACCAGGTAGTTCAATCTAGCTTAACAGAAGAGGGTCGTCACCCATAGGACAGCTCATCGATAAAGTAAAAGTGAATCATTCTGTAAACACAGTGAAGACTGACTGAATGGATGAAGTGTGAACAATCTGCAGGAGCTGCTTTGAACAAGAGAAATCGGGAATCGAGCTCGGGATTACAAAGAGTAAGTTAGGCGTTACAAACATTTTGTGTGGCATGGAGTGAATGGGGGGGTGGAACACGTTTACACTAATGTAGCCGTGGATTCTTGTCTTTCTCATCATTGTGCTCAGACTTGAGAGATTGGTGGCTAAGTGGATACAGGAAGCGGCGTGTATCTTTCTGTCCAGTGGTCGAATAAGTGCTTGTCTGAGCGCAGCTATTTGTAGCAGCAGAGCTCAGACCAGTAGAGCAGGACCGTAGAGTAACATTATCTATGGAGTGAGCATCCAGATTTCATCGCCATCATAACTGCCACCAAATGGCACGCGACTATTGCACTACTTAAGGTTTAGCGGTAAAAGCCCTGTAGATTTTGAATATAATTACGTCGGTATTGCAGACAAATCTCGTTAAAAAGTACTACAGATCTTAGATACCTTAAGAATTTACAAATCATATATGGAATGAACTCTGCTTAAGACTTCGAAGAGATCAACTCAATGGCATTTCTCTTATTCCCGATAAATGTCACAGATGAGATGTCCCTATGTTTTAGCAGGGAAAGAAGATATAACCAGCACAACTTCTTAGGTTTTTACTGGACTTATCGTATTGTCTAGTCTTTGTATTAATAAATTATGCTGCAGTGGCATTGCGAAATGGCCTTCTCCTACGCTAAAATGAAAGTGTCCCATATTATGGAGATAGGACATACAGTCGGCCGAAGTGGCCGTGCGGTTAAAGGCGCTGCAGTCTGGAACCGCAAGACCGCTACGGTCGCCGGTTCGAATCCTGCCTCGGGCATGGATGTTTGTGATGTCCTTAGGTTAGTTAGGTTTAACTAGTTCTAAGTTCTAGGGGACTAATGACCTCAGCAGTTGAGTCCCATAGTGCTCAGAGCCATTTGAACCATTTTTTTAGGACATACAGCAAATTAGCGTTATGTACAACACATCGAAGGATCTTAAAGGGCGAAATTATTCCGTTTTTACTGTCTGACTGAATCGTTTTAATCTTCGTTCATCCTTTGAAAAACTAAAATATGAATCGCTTGTATTCATTGCGACATGGGAACTTTAAAGAAATAAGCGCTATGTTTCGGAAAACTGATTGCTACGAAAGAAACGACTGATTGAAATATGTACGTATGCTTTCAACAGCTTGACTGACAACATACTCCTGCACTACCTAATTTCTCTAGCAGCTGTTTTGTAAATACGTGGACATGTAGCCACATAAATTAACCCTACATTTTTATGCCTTTATTTCAGTGTGTCTCGATATTAATCGACCCACAAATCGCCCTTTAACTATGAAAAGCAGCTTTTCCTCTGAGGAATTACGAGTTGCCACGACAACAACAACAATCTAGCACTGTTACTGTTCCTCAAAAGTTTCGGCTTAGTGCGAAATATAAATAACAGATTCATACCAACGTCACATGGCTGTTTCGGTATAGTGTTGTCAATATGCGCAGTTAACTATGCTCACCCTGTAGATTATTCCTACTCTATTAACAGTGCCAAATGTAGATTGTAATTAACCTTGGATGGCGTGCTAAAACGAGGTTGACTATTCGTGTTTAAACAAATTAATGGCCATAATAGTGAATGACGTTTGGCAACAGTGTTTTCTTCACTACCCGCGGTATAATCATGTTGGGTAATAGCATTACGTGGGTCCCTCATCGTCTGGATCAGAGAGAAGAGGGCAACAAGATTCTTCGAAGGGAAGGAGAGGAACACTTAAAAGCATAGTGCATCCAGTTAAGTTTTCTTAGTTACCAAGAAATGGATCCTTATGTATTTAGGGGACTGTTCTTCGTGCGCGACCAGCTGAAAAATTATCTGCTGCAGTGAAGTTTTGCGCCACAAGGTGAAGTGCTTCTGAGGCAGCTCGCGCCAGCTTTCCAGGACGGAAAGCTGCACGCCGCACGTGGCGGCTGTGGCTAGAAAGCCGCCTGTTGAGGGGAGGGGGCGGCCGGCACCGTGGTGGAGGGGGCAGAGGCACGCGAGTGGCGGTACTCCGCGCGGCTTCAGTGCGTGAGTGTCTGGCTCTGCGAGTGCGTGCGTTGTGCGGGCCGCCAGCGGTCTGCGTGTAGGGACAGGAGCGCAGCCCGACAGCCACCTGTTCATCTACAAAGTGAGTAGTCCAGCCACCAGGCATGTGCAAAGCAGCGGGAAACGCGCCCCTGGACGTAGGCAGCCAAGACGAAGATCCGATAAATTGTATCGTCTGTCGTCGTAATACGTACCATTCATTATTGCAGTTTTTCTGGTCTCACTACCTTACGCTACGAAGATACCGGTTATGGTTTCAGTGTGATTTTGCTGTGCTAATTTAGCCCAGGAATCATTTAACAAGTGTGTCGGTTTTCATGGGCGTAGGAATTTCGTGAATACTGGTGATGTTTCAATATGATATAACTATGCTAATTTACCCTGAATACATTTATAGCAATTCACTTCCGAAACGAAACTGTGGCAAGCTGCGTACCTTACGTTGGAACTACATTGGAGGAAGATTGTGAAAGTGAGCATACAGGGTGACTCACACAGTGTGTACACATCTCATATTTTTGAAATGGTTCGACGAGGGATGATGTGTGTATCTGCAGAAGCATTGCACCAACCCTGGAATCATTTAATGGAACGATGTGCTTTATCTAAACAGAATTCGAAATATACTAATATTTAACAGGAAGGCGTAAAGATGCCAATTTGTGTTAATATCTGCGTAAGGAAAACAAATGGTCCTGTATAAGAAGGGCAGACCTCATTCCGTCGTGTCGTGTTTACATGACAGTGGAGATAAAAAGCTATACAGTGCCGGTTCCTTCACCTTCTCATTTAACGCCAATCCGTGTTAAGCTATTTAAAAAAAGTCTCGCAGCAAATATTAGGGAGCACCAAGTCTCGTATCTTTTTGAAGAACAAAATACTCCTCCGCTGGCGATAATCTAGTTTCGAAATGTAACCATTCATGAAACACTAAATGCATCCACTTATATGGGACGCATATCCATATATATCCATATATATTGATCCATTCGATATAATTTCGGTATTTTCGTCATAGCAACACAGTAGCAGGGTGTTTCGGGATGAATTTATAACATTCATTTGTAGAAAACTGAACATGTTTCATGGGAGACATAGCGTAAATTTTTCTGTTATTTTATACGTAGTGCTGTGCCGGAACTTTCGAAGCAGTGGTCTAGATAAGTGTGCAGGACTTGCGCCGGAAGTAGGCGAATAGCGTTATCCCTCGTGGGTTCGCCTCTTCCGAGTAAAAGCCCCGTATTCTCACCTTACGTTGTTTCAGCTCATAGTGACACCTGCGCCTCAGTACCCGTAGTTAACAAGTTTTCAGCCGCTTTTCAAACCATGCTAACGTAGTGAACCGTCGCAGCTATTGCTTTTCTTCCATGTAGTGTCGTTGCAGTTCGGTGCTATCACTGGCCACTGCCCCAATTTCGTGGTTGAGATAAGCTGTGTAGATACCAGAGGGCGTGTACACACACACACACACACACACACACACACACACACACTGCTGCGGAGTCGCGAAGCGAGCCAAATCATCACGATAACGTTTTGAAAGACTGGGTGTGGGAAAAGTGTCACATTTTTGTATATCTCCTTACGATTCTACTTCGATAACTGCATTGATTTTGCAGTGACGAAATAAAACTGGCATCGATCTCTTTGAGTATTCAATGCCCATCCGTTTCGCTTGTAATAATCTTACGCATGTCGTTTTGATATGTATCTAAAAACTTGTTAGGCTTTCACAACATAGAAAAGCACCATAGAAAATAACTCGTTGATCTTGTCCACAAGTGAGCGATTAAACATAATCACACTTCAGAGCAGTTGATTCTCTTCGCTAGAGAATTCGAAGAGCAGTTTGTTGTTGGTAGGTGTAAATTAAAGCTTATTATAGTTCCCGCTGTTAATTCCCCAAGACAATTGCCTTTTCACGTGCTGTATGTGCTTATTGCATGTGTTCACTGCTCTCTCTTCTTCTTGTTCAGTTTAAAATTAGGGCTAAAGTCGCTGTATTTATGCTTCGGCGAGTAGCTTTCTATGTAGATATGCCGTAACCCAAGAGTCGAAGTCCTCCGGTCCGCTCTCGGAATAGAAAACGTCTTGGCAGTGTCCACTTCCACTGTGCCACTATGCTTACATGTTGCGGCCATCGTTGCATAGCAACGCCATGCAATTTACTTCGACCACGGTTACACTTCGTGAAGGTGTGAAGGCAGCGTTCATCGATATTACAGTATGAACCTCAAAAACGGTTTCACGGCATTGCGCTTGTTGCTGAGCTAATGCGTTACTGACAGCTGTAATGAATTCCAGTTGTTTACATTA
This sequence comes from Schistocerca nitens, assembly GCF_023898315.1. NCBI lineage: Eukaryota > Metazoa > Arthropoda > Insecta > Orthoptera > Acrididae > Schistocerca > Schistocerca nitens. The sequence continues at coordinate 572,563,747 of NC_064614.1, read as the reverse complement.
CCGTGGAGGGGGAAGAGTCACTTCTTACGTTAGTATAAAGCAAATGAATATAGCCTCGAACATGACCATGACAAGTAAGCATTGTGGTGTTCTCATCCTCTTTCGCTTGATGAGAGATGTGCTTGTAAGACTTTCAGTATTATCAGTAATTGGTATACTGGCAATTAGGTAAGAATTGTGTAACTACGATGGTACTGGTGTTTGCATGTCATTAAGCCTCATGATGTCTCGAGAACGATTGTACAAATCATTCTTCATCAACCTCAAGGGTTGCTAGAGACGCCCTCCGCCAAAGTGACCTCTGTCTACTAAGAGACAAAGCTGTGAGTAGAATCACCTAACCTTCGAATCACCTTAGGTAACGAACCACAGTACCGAAACCTACCGCTCGCTTGAACTTTGTAGTTCTGTAGTGATGCCTTCGACGTGTTAAATCAAATATTTCCGCCATGGAAGAAAACGACTGTTTAATTAAGTAACAAAAGAGGAAGAGTACTCTTTAGAGTTCAAACGAAAAATATCGAAATGTAAATTTTCTTATGGGTCACGTATATCACAGTTATTGAGTTTTTCACAATATCTTTTAATTCCTTTTGCAATTACTTGAGTGATATATTTTCATTTAAATGGTGCTATAACCTTACATTTGTAGTCTAATTCGAAGAAGTGATAATTTTGGTTTGTTTGAGCCTTTTTTTGTGTTGCAGTCAGCTCCTAAGGAGCATCTCGCAAAGTATTCTTTCTTCTGCCTCTTATGCATATAGCATCACATCTGATTTCACAAAATACTGAAAGTCGTAATTATCAGAATACTCTTTGAATGTTGATGAGTACAATAATACGACAAGATAAGCATTTAGATCGTAATAATATCATGGTAAGCTACATTTTTAATGAACAAATTTACCCAGGACCGTGGGCGCTATAGATGGAGTTTGAGTAAAAATTGCATTGTAATAGAAAACGACAAAGAAGCATGTGAACATAAGAAGGTGAAACGAACGACAGGAGTAACAAGTGAAATAGCTGAAAGAGGACATGGGGAAGGAATGGAACATAAGAGTAGAAAAAAAAATTGTAACCGAATAATGAGGAAGTCATTGTTAAATTATGTGGCATACAGGAGCTGATTTATGCCTTATCTAGAGAAACTACTCCGATTTTAGTGATTAAGATACAGTCTTGTGAGATAATATGCAGTTAAGTGAGTAAGAAACTAAAATTGTGAAGGAGGTAAGCATTCTTTAATAAGGAAGAAAGTCATACAGAAGTCTTTTCCGAGATAATAGCGGCCCTTTTCCTTGAATAGATAATAGCGACCCTGTTCCTTGAGTAAATAAAAATATCCTTATACAGTTTTAAAACTTTCGAGTTCAAGGCTTTACGTGTGGTTGTGTCAGTTGCATACGTGCAGCTACTCTACGGGTTAAACATATCATAAACACTTCACTTATGAAAATACTGTAGCCCACATAACGAAGACCTAAAAAAATGTCGACTGTTGAAAAAGTTCGCGTAGTCTCACATTTTTGTGTAATAGGAGTGGCGAGCGTAAAAAAAAAAAACACACTAGAAATGCTGAGTGCTGGGGTGTGATGTCTTATTCATATTTCCTGTAGACTAAGAGTTTTCGCGTTGCAGGGGATGGAAGAGTCCCTGACACTTAAAAATAGTGTTTTCATGGTATAAAATTGATGTTTATTATTCAGTGAAGTGGATTAAGAAGAAATAGTGTAGATGTGTACCACATGTAAGTGCAGAGAGCCGCATTAAGGGCTAAGTCGTGTTCTAGGGTTTAACAGGGTGGAAAGGCGGGGCTGGAGGGAAGATAGGTCGCCGGATTATGATTATGCACTTCCCTCCTTCGTATGTTCGGAAAATGAAGAAGGGCAGACGATACCCCACTCTCCGTACCACACTAAGTAAAAAGAAAGTATGTTCAGGATATTTCACGAAGTTATATCGACCTTTCCCCAGCTCACCTTATGAATCCCCGTCGACGCAGCGCTTAAATACTCCCTTGGTGGTGGTGGTGTGTGTGTGTGGGGGGGGGGGGGGTGTTTATTTTCCACGAAGTGCCTTAACACTACATTGAATATAGATATGAACTGATAAGAGTAATACAGATGCAACAAAAACATATGCACGGAATCTACGTAAATCTCTGCACACTGTTCTACACCGCTACAGTGAACGGCAGTTGTCGCGTTCTTCCCGGAAAGGCGCCTTCCCCCACCACGGGTGCAGCTTGCTTTTCAATTTAGAGGCCGACTACGCCTATATTGCCCCCAACATTACCTCTTACGTGAGTAGAGAAAATAACTTCAGTGATCTGATTTGGTGTAGGGGAGACATTTCCAGCTTCCTGAGTGAGTATTTACTTGCAGTTGTTAAATGAGTTCTTATATAAAAAATCTCAACTGCTGGAGCTGTCAACTATTTGCTGAAGTAGAACCTCTCACACAAATTTTTAAGTCTCTTTGTTCGTATGTCACTATGTCTAAAAGTTATCGTTAAATCGTGCGTGAGCATCACGACGTACTGATTATGACCGTGTAATTTGGTATACATGTTTGTCATTGAGTAACTATTGATCAAATGTAGAATTTATTTCATGCATGCCGGACATGTCATGTGGACCACAGAAACACTTTTGAACAAACTGATTAGCGAATACAGACCTTCAATGATAATTTATAGAGTGGAACGTGTTTTCTGTGCGTTAAATGCGTGTGTTTCCAGCCAATTCCCGTTCCTGTGGACTGGTCGTTTTTATTTATATAGAGAGGGAAGCCTATACCAATTTACTTTTCTTGTTTTAAAATGCGCATTTTGTATGTTTCAGAAGTAAATTGTAACTCCTCGTGCAATACTAAAGTCGCACAGTGAATATCAAAGCTGTACGCACAGCTTTCACCAATATGGTTAGGCATACCTAGTTTGTGTGTGTTGTCTTCGTTGCCATGGTTGCGAATTCACATTACTTCGTAGCAGTATGGTTAAAAATAACGCAAATGCTGTATAAATGCTGATAGAAGAAGACCTGTAGGTCGCGCTTACGCAGCTATGTACTCTGCTGGACTAGGTGCAACGGCAACGGAAAAACCGGTCCGTCAAGTGGGGCATGCCAAGCGGTGCACCTTCCGTGCACTAGCACTATACTCTGTTCATCGTAAGAATAAACCTGATGTAAACAACCATAAACGCGATGATCGGTCAGAAGCCGCAGCACACCGTAGCGCGATAATGTTGTGCAATTCGTGGATCGCTGGTTCATGTCTAGCCAGATTCATCTTTTTTCGTTCAATTTGAAATACTTACATCTCGTAATTGAAACAGTCATCATCATTTTCAACGAATAGTGCACGTCTCCTTGTTTCTAACTACATATTGCACTCGAAATACCTGCTTTCATTTCAAATCTAAATTCTTAATTATCGAAATTTTATCAAATGTTGATAAAGGTTGCTTAAATTGAGAAAATACAACAGTTTAATTTTTCGGCAAAAATGAAAAATCAAATACTCTTTATTTGCACTATGCCCACTGTTTTATACCACAGATGTAGTATTACACGAACCAGAGTGATAAGTGTCGTTTAAACATGAAAAACAATCAGTTTCACAGCCTCGGGCACACCATACCCCATGCTGCATTTTCACATTTTTCATTGTACCATTACAATAAGATCCCAACCAAACTGATCTGGAGCCAAGTTAAGGGATTTGGCCCGACAAGTAACAAGACTGTTAAGCTTCCAGATGTACTAGAACTAACGCACGCAGCTTTTTCATACGTCTCTGTCGAACGTTGGCGGGATGTAGAAAGGCATGTCGTAAAAGCAGAGGAGAAAATGCAGCGCGTGGGTGGCCTCGTGGATGCTATTGTTGATCGACTCGTTATCAACGTAGCGGATGACAGTTCCAGAACTGAAATGTATTTCTCGGATTCTGATACAGAAGGAGCTAAGAGATTACCAGACGAATGACTAATTACTACCTTCAGTGGCTTAAGTGTTCAATAGTACGGTGAAATCCCTGCAGTATGCTTTTGCATCAGAAAAATTACCCTGTGTTTAAGTTAAGAATTTTCATCACTCTTGTTTGCAATTAGAATGTGTTAGGTGAGAGCGACAGCATTTTATGCTCTCCGTCTGGCCACCTAAGAAGTGCACGGTAGTGCTGGAGTTTTGTCGAGTATTATTTCATTCTCTTTAAAAATTAAATGACATTCGACAATTCTTCGCTCGTCTCTTTTGTACGTCTGAACTGCACCTGCTCACATCATTGCAGGTTAGTTGGACCAACAGGCTGGCCAGTGCTAACAGGCTGGCCAGTGCTGTCAAAGATGAATGCGTCGGTAAAGCTGTTGTCCCGCATTATCGCGCAGTCTGTGTGCGTGTAACACAGCAGAAAACGTATCCTTATGATCGTACTTGACTGTATTGGACACAGCTTGTCTAGAGCTCCACGTGAAACGAAGTCCAACGAGATTCAAGCAAACACGGAAGAACACATGGCGTAATGTAAACATCAGGTTCATTCTTATGATGAACGGAGCGTAGCCGTGGTACTGAGACAAGGACGGCAATATGGATCGGTTTACTGCGTGGGATTGCCCAAAGCAGAAAGCAAATTCTGCGGGCTGCCCACCTTTCCGCTCCAACACGCCTTAGAGACAAATATGAGATATGATCTGAAATCGGTGGAACAGCTGCACCAGCATGACTCTTCCTTGTTTGCTAGCTGTGCCGCTTCAATAGATTGCAGACATTAACACACAGAACTAAAATGTACGGCGCTTAGAGTAAAAATCTCTTGCGATCGGTACGGCCTGCAGAGTTTTCCACTCACCGTATCGTATTAGGAATTGAATTTCAGAACTCAAATGGGAATCTTTTTTTAAAGGCGGTGTATTTCTCGCGCAACCTCGTTGGGAAGATTTGAAGAACCCTCCATTCGAATATGTGTCTGCGACAACTGCGCTGCTGCCTCGCGTGGGAGTCATGAGAGTAAAATAAGAGAGATTAGGGCGACTACAGAGGCGCAGAAACAATTTTTCCCACGATCGGTACGCGAATAAAAAAAGGAAAATCGATAATACTGGTACGATTAACAGTGTACACTACGACCAAGAAACGACAGCCGAACAGCGACGAGCTCACGGAAGCGTGTGCATTTAAACTAAGTTGTTGCAGCTGACATGGGTTACGCTATCAGCAGAGTTACAAAACCGACAGGAAACAATTCGTAACATAAAAAAAACGTAGAATAATGAAATTTTGGGAATACATTTGTCTAGGTTTCTTGGTCTAGGTAACTTAAGTGATTAACTTTGTAAGATCACTTTTAATGTAAGTGCGAGATAAGCCATTGCGAACCTGAAATGCTGCTACATTAATAACCGGTGTAACCGCCAGAATGCCGAATGCGAGCATGCTTAACGTGTATGCATTGTGTTGTACAGGTGCCGGATGTCAGTTTATGGGATGGAATGCCATTACAGGGAAGGTGGTGGATGACGCTGGAGTTGTCGTCCGATGATGTCCCATATGTGCTCGACTGGAGACACCTGGTGATCGAGCAGCCCAAAGTAACATGTCGACACTCTGTAAAGCATGTTGGGTTACAACAGCGTTAAGTGAGCGAGCGTTATTCTATTGCAAGACACTGCTGGAATACTGTTCTTGATGGCAGCGCAACAGATCAAATCACCAGAATAACGCAGAATTTTGCAGTCACGGCGCGTGGACTAACTAAGAGAGTGCTCCTGCCATAATACGAAGTCGTACCCATTCCATGACACCAGGTGTAGGTCCAGTGCAGCACGCAGACGGGTTGGTTGCAGGCCATCAACTGGCCGCCTCCTAATAAACAGACGGCTATCGCTGACACCGAGCCACACCCAGGTTTCATCAGAAAACACAGCAAACATTCATCCTTCGCTCCAATGAACTCTCGCTTGACACCACTGAAGTCGCAAATGTCGGTGGTTTGGGGTCAGTGGAATGCACGCTATAGGGCATCTGGCTCGGAGCTGTCCTTGAAGTAACCGATTAGTAACAGTTTTTGTTGTATCACTGTGGTGCCAACTGCTGCTCAGATTGCTGCTGCAGACGCAGTACGATGCGCCAGAGTCATATGACGAACACGGTTTTCCCTCTCGGTAGTGCCACGTGGCCGTCCGAAATCCTGTCTTCTTGCGACGGTACAGTCTCGTGACAACTCTGCCAGCAATCATGAACAGTGGCTACATCCTGCCAAAGCTTTCTGCAGCATCACAGAAGGAACATCAAGCTTCTCATAGCTCTGTTACACGACCTCTTTCAACTCAGTGAGGTTCTGATAATTGTCTCTTCGTCGTCTTATGGGCATTCTTGTGTAACGTTAACTCGCTACGTCCAATCTCAAAGGTAACTAACACTCTCGACCGCTACAGCGCGTTTTTAAAGCAAACCTGATTTGGCGCTGCTAGTGTCACTCTTATGCGACTGGTACGAAATTTGAATAGACATCTTTCAGATGTAGAAACACGCCTACCAAATTTCATTTATGTCGCGCAACTCCTTCTTGGTGTGGGGATTTCTTTTTTCGCAGTGTATTTTAATTAGTTGAGGATAATGATATTTAGCTCAACAGTCAAACCTGAGCAAACTTTAAGTTTTCTATGCAATGGCTGGCTACGTCCGACGAAAGTTTGATTATTGAATCAACAACTCTAAAAGCACCGTAATGCCATTACTTTAAGGTAAGTGCATGTAGTACTGTAAGGTGCAAATATAAAGGTCACATGATTCAAGTTTTGCTAGTGTATAGAGAAATAAAGGAATTTTTATTAAAGATCAGGCAGGAATGCCAGTGGCGCTCAATAGCCACAGTGTAATAGAGCAGTAGCCTAGTCGGGCGAAACCGCGCTGCTAGGCACACCCAAACACTGTCGCTCAACGGATGAACTTCCGTGTGCTCGTCGCTGATTGGCTGTCGTATTATGGCCGTAGTTACACAACGGTGCGTTTCCTGTCTATGGTTATCAGGAAAATTTTATTTCGTTCGACGTCCCCTACCCTACCATGACCTAAGCGTAGATGCAAGTACCGTGTCCAACTTTCTTGTAAACGAATGGAGGATTCTCAGCCAGAGCGTCCGTCGGTGTCTGGCGTGCGGAGGTGAACTGTGGCTTTCCCATGAGGCATTCACGGGCGGTGGCGCATTCGTGCATCAGGTGCAGTCAGGTAAAATATTAAATTCGTATTTGTAAAATACCGAAGCATTAACGAGAGGGTCCCCGAATTGTTATAACGCACAAGTTGCAGCACTGAGCAAGTTGACGTAGTGGTGAAGACGAAGATCTTAACGTTCAGTAAGATATACACAGACGGAAAAAATTCCAACACCAAGGAGGAGTCCTACGAGATGAACGAAAGTTGGTGGGCGTGCTTTTACATCTGAAAGATGTCTATTCAAATTTCGCACCAGTCACATAAGAGCAGCGCTAGTAGGATCACCATGAGAATGCAAATCTGGTTTGCTTTAAATAAGCACTATAACGGTCTTGAGCGTTAGTTACCTTAGAGATTGTACTAGTGAGTTAATGTTCGACAAGAAGACTAAGACGAAGAGGTCATTAGCAGCACTTCACTTAGTTTGAAAGAGGTCTTGTACTAGGGATACGAGAAGCCGGATGAACCTTCCGCGATATTGCAGAAACACTTGGCAGAAATGTAGCCGCTGGTACATGATTGCTGCCAGCGGTGATCACGGGAAGGTACGGTCGCAAGAAGACCGGGATCTCGACGGCCGCATGGCACTACCGAGAGGGAAGACCGTCGTGTTTGGCGTATGGCTATCGTGTGTAGTACTTCCTTTGACCCTAAATTACCGCCGTTTGCGACGTCTGTGGTGTCAAGCGAGATCTCATCACAGGGCGGAGTTTTTTTCTGATGCCGGTTGTGCCTCGGTGCCAGTGATGGCCGTGTGTTGGTTAGGAGGGGGACAGATGAGCACCCGCAACCAACCTGTCTCTGACCTAGACACACTGGACGCACACCTGGAGTTATGGTCTATGGTGCGATTTCGCTTCACAGAAAGACCACACTTTTGCGTATTCAACGCACTCTGACTGCAAATTCGTGAGTCAGTCTGGGCCGGCCGCGGTGGTCTCGCGGTTCTAGGCGCGCAGTCCGGAACCGTGCGACTGCTACGGTCGCAGGTTCGAATCCTGCCTCGGGCATGGATGTGTGTGATGTCCTTAGGTTAGTTAGGTTTAAGTAGTTCTAAGTTCTAGGGGACTGATGACCACAGCAGTTGAGTCCCATAGTGCTCAGAGCCATTTGAACCATTTTTGAGTCAGTCTGGTGATTCGACCAATTGTGCAGCCATTCATGAACAGCATTCCAGTGGGTGTTTGCCAATAAGATGACGCTCACCCACGTACCGCTGTTGTAACCCAACGTGTTCTACGAAGTGTTGTCGACATGTTGCCTTCGCCTCCTCGACCACCAGATCTGTCTCCAGTGGAGCATGTGTGGGACGCCTTCCACGCCAGCATTAACTGTCTCTGTATTGACAGAGCAAGTGCAACAGGTATGGAAATTCATCCCACAAACTGACATCCGGCACTTGTATGATACAATGTATGGCCTTTTGTGTGCTTGCATACAACTTTTTGTCGGTTACACCGGTTATTGATGTACCAGCATTTCACATTTGCAATGAGTCTTCCCACCCTTGCATTAACTTTTGGACTTGCAACGTTATCACTTAAATATGTTAACTAGACAAATGTAGTCCCGAAATTTCATGAGTCTGCATCGATTATTTCACGACGTTGGGATTTCTTCCCATGTTTAGATCCCTGTCGATGCATTCATATTTAGGTTTGTGGTTTCCATAAATCGATTCAGGCGAAAGCTTGAGAGTTTGCTTCGATCTGAACCTAAATGAGTCCTTCCCCATTTCTGATTAATCGAGTTAGTACTTCACCTATCCTTCTTCTCCCACTTACAGTAATAAATTGGAAGAACTAGAAAAGTTATTCTTCGAACATGTTTGTCCGCATATACAGGGTGTTACAAAAAGGTACGGCCAAACTTTCAGGAAACATTCCTCACACACAAATAAAGAAAAGATGTTATGTGGAGATGTGTCCGGAAACGCTTAATTTCAATGTTAGAGCTCATTTTAGTTTCGTCAGTATGTACTGTACTTCCTCGATTCACCGCCAGTTGGCCCACTTGAAGGAAGGTAATGTTGACTTCGGTGCTTGTGTTGACATGCGACTCATTGCTCTACAGTACTAGCATCAAGCACATCAGTACGTAGCATCAACAGGTTAGTGTTCATCACGAACGTGGTTTTACAGTCAGTGCAATGTTTACAAATGCGGAGTTGGCAGATGCCCATTTGATGTATGGATTAGCACGGGGCAATAGCCGTGGCGCGGTACGTTTGTATCGAGACAGATTTCCAGAACGAAGGTGTCCCGACAGGAAGACGTTCGAAGCAATTGATCGGCGTCTTAGGGAGCACGGAACATTCCAGCCTATGACTCGCGACTGGGGAAGACCTAGAACGACGAGGACACCTGCAATGGACGAGGCAATTCTTCGTGCAGTTGACGATAGCCCTAATGTCAGCGTCAGAGAAGTTGCTGCTGTACAAGGTAACGTTGACCACGTCACTGTATGGAGAGTGCTACGGGAGAACCAGTTGTTTCCGTACCATGTACAGCGTGTGCACGCACTATCAGCAGATGATTGGCCTCCACGGGTACACTTCTGCGAATGGTTCATCCAACAGTGTGTCAATCCTCATTTCAGTGCAAATGTTTTCTTTACGGATGAGGCTTCATTCCAACGTGATCAAATTGTAAATTTTCACAATCAACATGTGTGGGCTGAAGAGAATCCACACGCAATTGTGCAATCACGTCATCAACACAGATTTTCTGTAAACGTTTGGGCAGGCATTGTTGGTGATGTCTTGATTGAGCCCCATGTTCTTCCACCTACGCTCAATGGAGCACGTTATGATTTCATACGGGATACTCTACCTGCGCTGCTAGAACATGTGCCTTTACAAGTACGACACAACATGTGGTTTATGCACGATGGAGCTCCTGCACATTTCAGCCGAAGTGTTCGTACGCTTCTCAACAACAGATTCGGTGACCGATGGATTGGTAGAGGCGGACCAATTCCATGGCCTCCACGCTCTTCTGACCTCAACCCTCTTGACTTTCATTTATGGGGGCATTTGAAAGCTCTTGTCTACGCAACCCCGGTACCAAATGTAGAGACTCGTCGTGCTCGTATTGTGGACGGCTGTGGTACAATACACCATTCTCCAGGGCCGCATCAGGGACTCCATGCGACGGAGGGTGGATGTTTGTATCCTCGCTAACGGAGGACATTTTGAACATTTCCTGTAACAAAGTGTTTGAAGTCACTCTGGTACGTTCTGTTGCTGTGTGTTTCCATTCCATGATTAATGTGATTTGAAGAGAAGTAATAAAATGAGCTCTAACATGGAAAGTAAGTGTTTCCGGACACATGTCCACATAACATATTTTCTTTCTTTGTGTGTGAGGAATGTTTTCTGAAAGTTTGGCCGTACCTGTATACATTTCGCCTACAGAAGTGCGCAGTCATTCAGTCGGTCAGTCAATTCGTCTAAGTAACGTCTGTGAATGAGACAGAGAGGGAGCCAAACGAAACTGGCCCCGCCTTAGCTCCCCGTGCCGCCGTCCCTAGAGGTCGTTCGCTGCCGGCCTCCTTGGCGTTCTCAGCGCTTCCTGAATCGCTGAGGACAGCGGGTTATTGCTCTCTGCCGCCCGCGCTGCCAGCGCAACTGCTGGAGTCGTCCTCTTGTCGTCCTTCATCGTCTTCTGTCAACGAGGCAGTCCTGTGATTAGAAAAGTTCGTAGAAAATTGAACGAGACTTGAACCATACATGATGGCGAATACCTCATAACAATAATTGTACAGCTATTTTCTGTATTCAGTAGTTGGCCATACAGATGTTCGGTATTTCCGAAATAATAAATGGATACTAGCATCATATAGCATAAACAGATCGCGTATTTCTTGAGCAGCGGAAACCGAATATACAAATTAACAGTGAAATAAGAACAGCACATTTACAAATCTGTATCCAAATATGGTTCAATAACCGCAAAATTAAGATAATAAAAATGGAACAATAAACATTGCTTATAAACTTTCTGGCAGATTAAAACTGTGTGCCGGACCGAGACTCGAACTCGGGACCTTTGCCTTTCGCAGGCAGGTGGTAGAGCACCTGCCGGCGAAAGGCAAAGGTCCCGAGTTCGAGTCTCGGTCCGGCACACAGTTTTAATCTGCCAGGAAGTTTCATATCAGCGCACACTCCGCTGCAGAGTGAAAATCTCATTCTGCAAACATTGTTTATGGATTCTTCTGTCACTTATTTATGGAACAACTAATTGCACTGAGGTGGCAACTCACGGGATACCTCCTAGTATCGTGTCGGACCTCCTTTCGCCCAGCGTAGTGCAGATCTCGACGTAGCATGGACTCAACAAGTCGTTGGAAGCTCCCTGCTGAAATATCGAGCCATGCTGCTTGTACTGCCGTCCATAAAGCGAAAGTCTTGCCGATGCAGAATGTTTTGCACGAACTCGCCTCTCGATTATGTCCCTCAAAAGTTCGATATGATTCATGTTGGACCATCTGAGTGACCAAATCGTTCACTCGAATTGTCCAGAATGTACTTCAAACAATCGCGAACAATTGTGACCCGGCGACGTGGCATCGTTGTATGGGAACATGAAGTCCATGAATGGCTGCAAATGATCAAGTAGCCGAACACAGCCATTTCCAGTCAATGGTCGTTTCTCTTGGACCAGAGGGCCCAGTCCATTCCATGTAAACACAGCCTACACCTTTATGGAGCCACTACCAGTTTGCACAGTGCCTTGTCGGCTACTTGAGACTGTAGCTTCGTGGATTCAGCGCCACACTAAAACGCTACCATCAGTGCTGCATTCGGGACTCATTTGAGTAGGCCGCGGCTTTCCAGTCATCCAGCCGATATGGTCTCGAGCCCAGGACAAGCGCTGCAGACGATGTCATACTGTTAACAAGGCACTCGCGCCTATCGTCCGCTGCTATAGCCAGATTTCGCTGCACTGTTCTAACACATACGTTCGCTGTACATCCCACATTAATTTCTGTGGTTATTTCGCGCTGTGTTGCTTGTCTGTTAACACTGCCAACTCCACGCAGACGCCGCTGCTCTCGATAGTAGGCGAAGGGGCCCACTGCGTTGTCGGTGGTGATAGGTAATGCCTGAAATTCGGTATTCGCGGCACACACTTGACACTGTGGATCGGGGAATATTGAATTCCCCAACGATTTCCGGAATAGAATGTCCCGTTCGTCTAGCTCCAACTACCATTCCGCGTTCAAAGTCTGTTAATTCCCGACGCGCGGCCATAATCACGCCGTAAATCTTTTCATATAATCACCACAGTACAAATGACAGCTCCGCCAACACACTGCCGTTTTGTACCTTGTGTATACGATACTAGCGCTGTGTGTATCTTTGCATATCGCTGTCCATGCCTTTTGTCACTTCAGTGTGTTTTTAGAAGAAAGAATTTCATTTGGGAAGAAATTTGACCTAAATTATGTTTTTCCCTTTTTCAAATGAAGCATGTGTCGAACAAAGTGGATGCTTCATACTCAGTTTGCTTTATGTTTTTAATGGCACTGTAATGTAGAAAACTGCAGATAAAATTTAGTGTTGCGGTCATTGTCACATGACTGTGTCAAATGATTACCGACGAAAGTCGAACCTCATAGACTGGATTCTGATGTCTTAATTGAAGCCGATACTGGCGGTAACTGAAAACTATAAGAGGGAAGCGATACGACGTTGTAGTGATGCTTCTCCACGTGCCCGTCTCCCTGGACAGTAACATCAGCAGCACTGGGTTGCGGATTGGTGGGGAGTGAGTGTATCCTCGGCTGGAACGTCAACGGACGCCTGCGCATAGCAGGCGGCGCCTGCGCACTGGGTCACGCTTCGCGACTAACAAGGGGCAACTTGCGAGCCAGCACGTGCGTGGCGCGTCTCCACAGCAGTGCGAGGCTTATTCGTCTCATCTCACAACTAGCACAACATACTGCGAACAAAACTCCAAATAACGGTTCTTTTGTCGCAAAAGTAGAGAAGGAATGGAGCTCTGGTGGGTACCCGGGCAGACATCCATGAAACAGGCAAAATCGCGTCGTCCTCCAACGAGATTTGTCCTAACTGTAGAGCCAAAACCTCATGCCTCGACGGACGCAAGCAACGAACAGGGTCGGTGAAACCGAACTTCCGTCTGTGGCATTCGTTCTTCCGGGCACAGATAGGGTCATTGACCTCACTGCGTATGGGGGCATTGTCCTCTGACAGAGGTTTTTGTTGTCTAGCTAGAGCATAGGTCTGTGGTGGAACGCCACACCTTAACTGAGTGTGTTGTGTATTCTGACGAGAGGCCAGCAGTATATTTGAGAGGCTCTTAATATGTGAATTTTATGTGCTCGAAAGTAATCTATTTATTTGAGGAAGTTGGTATTAGTTCAGTGACCACAATTTTCTTGTCTTATTTTACCTAAAACTTTAAGAACTGACATTGTTCAAGATTTAGTGCGCACAAGTTGTGCTTACTAGCAGAAACGTGTAAATTTTTATAGTTTAACCGCACTTGTGTCAAGTTTTTTAGGGTGGACGCTAAATACCAAGATATCGAGAACTGAAAAAAATCATTATCACCACCACCACTGCCTCACTACCGAAATTGCGAATGAACCTGACATGCAGTAAACAGTGTCCTAACAAAGAAATCTTTCAATGAACTGAATCGTTGCAAATTTGTGCAGCTTCATAATTAATAAAGTTATGTAACTCAGACAACCTATATGATGTAACCTTTTCCAGTTAAAAGCCGGTTTTAAACACACAATTCTCTTAACAACACTTGCCGAGATTACTAATTAATTACCTATAGACATACGGGAGGATCAGTTTGAACAGATGCACTTTTTAATCTCAAGTTATCGTGGTAGTGTGAACGGATATTAACTTTTAACGGATGTGTGGGTTTTGGATATCATATTAAACTGAAACAAATGAGCTATAAACCCCAACAAAACGATGTCTAACGGACCGTAAATTGAAAAGGAATGAGTCGAAAAAGTAATTTATTTTCTGAGAAGTAATCTGCATATACTTTAAATCTTTTGTCTCTGTGGATGATAGAAATACTTTTCTTTATGGCGCTTATGGAACCACAGTAAACTGTATGCATATACGTGGTACAGTCTCGTTCTTTCCGAAATTATCCCTACTGCTGTATCTCTCGAGATCATACAAAATGTGGAGCTCACAGAATGTGAAGCTTCATTTGCAGGACGGTGGAATAGTGTAGCTCCAATAAGTGAAGCATATTTGGCGCCATTTACAAGATGTTTGAGCAGACTTTATCTGCCAGAAAATAAAGTAGCAAGACGTCACTCCTTGGAGTTCAACACACGCTGTTCAGCCCTGTTATTTCGTTGTTACATTTCCGTCGTGGTGAGTTGTATATGTGCGTTAGTGCTTTGTTTTTCATTGAAATGACATAATTGCGGTTGAATACGATGTTTGTTCCATCATAGAGTCCAATTGCTGATTCTCAAAACGCCTCAGTGTAACGGGTTTCCTGTGCTCTGTAAGTTGCTTTGTGAACACTGCCCGTGCATTGCACGTTTCTGTATTGATCTTCTTGTATGCTGGTGAACGGTCACTACATGCCTGAGGCACCCTATTTTTGTCAAATACTACCATTTAATACGTCCATAGCTCTTCTGTATCTCTATAGTAGATTCTACGTAGGTAATTGAGGAAGAGCAGGTACCCTACTACCGATTACTCTTTTTCTCGCGTAGGCAAATCCCCATTGTTTGCTTTCGGCTTGCGTGTCACCGCGCGTGTCACTGTCTATAGTCTCCTTTTGCATTTTCTAGTTCTTGTAATGTTTCTCATTCTCGACCTTTTTCGCGCCCACTGTAAATCTTTTTGTCCGATTTGCTTTTGTACCAGTTTCCCCCAAAAACTGTGTTCATTTCAACTTTTCGGCTTGTATCTGACTTCTTCCATCAATCGAATATATCTTCTTTATGCTTCCACTGTCATTTGGTCCAAACTTTCTATCAATATTTTCACAATTGTGTTTTGGTTTCGTTGTGACTTTTTTCGCTGCTGATTGCCTGTGTAAATATCCTGACGAACGAGCTGTGGTACTTTCATTAACATCCACAATGAGATATGTAGTATCATTGCCACAGATACTACTACAACGCCGCGCCAACACAAGGTTGGTAGCCCGTCGTCTGCCGAGCACAGCGCACTCTAGCGGGCTGTGCAGCTCGACGGAACTGGAGTGTGCCTCTTCCACTTCTTAGCTAGATTTCAACCTAGGCAGACGCACTTTCATAATCGGCCCTCAGCCAGTTCTGTAATGTTTGCATTGATTCTCTGAGGAGGGCCCATCAGGCATAGTACCTGAGAATATGTTGTATTAGTTCATGGTATTCCATGTTACGAGATTGTCAGTTCATAGCTGCAGCTGCAGTCCTACAAACTACTGAAGATAAGTAATTTCATTGTACTTTGTGTTTCTTGTATAATAATCCTTCTCTCTAACAGTGTGCCGTACCGCATATTATTGCAACCTGGACTCCTTCAGCTCCTATCAACTCGACCTCCTACTTATTTGCATTTAGTAACGAGCTGAAAACACCCAAGCGTTTTGTGCCTCTAAACAGTGAGACACAATAAGATATTCTGTGCAAATTGTATTGCGTGTCTTTGAAGAAGCGAAGTAAACTGCCCCATCCTTGAGGCAGACAGCCAGTCGACAAAAGAAATTTGTGAGCAAGCACAGCTCAACATCAGCAGCTATCACCTGTCCACTTCTGCCGCTTTCAGTGGGATGAGAAAAGGTCGCGGGACTGGTAAAAAAAAAAAGAAAAAAATCAGTGATAGGTGTCACAGTAGAGAATCGAAGGGTGGTGGGAGGGGGAGAGGAGGTAGCACTTTGCGTATGAATGGTCACCAATCAGACATCCTGTAGCGCTAGAAGCATCGTCATCAACAAGGGGTGACAACATTTACACCAGCGTCACTAGAATTTTCAAGAAAACTTCACCAACGTAAATAATTTTGCCCCCCCCCCCCCCTTTTGTAATTTTTCATGGGATCATCTGTCCCCTAGCTGCGGACATCCACGAGTCCGGTACTGTGCCAAACTCTTCATCTCAGGGCAGTAGTTACTCGATGTCCTCAGTTAATTGTTGGATATGTTCCAGTCTCTGTTTTCTTCTGCAGTTTTTAAAGTCCACAGCTCCTCAAGTACCGTGCAAGTTGCTCTCATGCCCTGTCATCCTGCCCCTTCTCCTGGTTAGTGCTTTCTACATGTTCCTTCCTTTCCGATTCTCGCAGAACCTTCTCACTTTTTATCTTACCAATCCACTTTAATTTCACCACCCTTTTATAATAGCACATCTCAAACGCTTCAATTCCGTAATTTTCCGATTTTCGTTCTGCCAATGATTCTCTTAAGTGCAGTGCTGTGCTCCAGACGTACCACTGTCAGAAATAACTTTATGAAATTAATACCTTTGTTTGATACTACGTTAGTCTTCCAGAATGAGATTTTCACTCTGCAGCGGAGTGTGCGCTGATATGAAACTTCCTGGCAGATTAAAACTGTGTGCCCGACCGAGACTCGAACTCGGGACCTTTGCCTTTCGCGAGCTAGTGCTCTACCATCTGAGCTACCGAAGCACGACTCACGCCCGGTACTCACAGCTTCACTTCTGCCAGTATCGCACACTCCGCTGCAGAGTGAAAATCTCATTCTGGAAACATCCCCAAGGCTGTGGCTAAGCCATGTCTCCGCTATATCCTTTCTTTCAGGAGTGCTGGTTCTGCAAGGTTCGCAGAAGAGCTTCTGTAAAGTTTGGAAGGTAGGAGACGAGATACTGGCAGAAGTAAAGCTGTGAGTACCGGGCGTGAGTCATGCTTCGGTAGCTCAGATGGTAGAGCACTTGCCCGCGAAAGGCAAAGGTCCCGAGTTCGAGTCTCGGTCGGGCACACAGTTTTAATCTGCCAGGAAGTTTCATATCAGCGCACACTCCGCTGCAGAGTGAAAATCTCATTCTGGAAACATCTCCAAGGCTGTGGCTAAGCCATGTCTCCGCTATATACTTTCTTTCAGGAGTGCTGGTTCTGCAAGGTTCGCAAAAGAGCTTCTGTAAAGTTTGGAATGTAGGAGACGAGATACTGGCAGAAGTAAAGCTGTGAGTACCGGGCGTGAGTCGTGCTTCGGTAGCTCAGATGGTAGAGCACTTGCCCGCGAAAGGCAAAGGTCCCGAGTTCGAGTCTCGGTCGGGCATACAGTTTTAATCTGCCAGGAAGTTTCACTACGTTAGTCTGCTTATTATGTGCTCGTTGCCTCGTACATTATGTATTATTTGCTTTCAAGATAACAGAATCCCTTCACTTCGTCCACTAAGTGGTTCCTAATTCCGATGTCAAGTTGATATCATTGATATCGTTTGAACCTCAATGTTAATTCCACTGCTGACACTTTCTTTAATTTCCTTCATTGTTTCTTTGGTGTACAGGTTTGAATAGCAGGGAAGAAAGACTTCACTAGTGCCTTGACCCATTTTAATCCGAGCGCTTCTCTCTTGGTCTTTCATTCTCATCGTCCCCTGCTTGTTGGTGTACATGCTGTATGACTACACTGCCCGTCTTTTCCGTAAACCAATTTTGCTGAGGATTTCAAACTGTTTGCACCATTTTACGTTTGCGAAAGCTATTTCAACTCGACGAATTCTATGAAAGTGACCTAAATTTTGTAGGGCTTGCTCTATTATCAACCGAACGTTTAGAATACATCTCTAGTGCCGTTACCTTTTACAAAACCAAACTTATCGTCATTTAACAGACGCTATTTTTTCCAGTTTTCTCAAGTTGATAGTATAGTAGTTCTGGCTTTTATTTGCCCTTGCTGTATTCGGTATTATGTGGATCATATTCTCCTGAGAGTTCGATGATGCGTATTCAGTGTCCGTTCTACACAATAACTTGAATAATCGTTTGGATGCAATTTTCTCTATGATTTTAGGAATGTTGTATATTCCTTCTGCCTTTTGGATCATAAGTCTTCCAAAGCTCTGTCAAACTCAGATTCTATTACTGGATCCTCTATGTCCTACAAATTGACATACATTTCTTCTTCTATTGCGTCAGCAGACAGTCTTTCTCCTCATATAGGTCCTCAGCGGACACTTTCCACCTTGTCCTCTGCGTTTATTGACGGAATTTATTTTGTATTCTTGATGTTGACGTCTTTGCTTTTAAGTTCAAAATGGTTCAAATGGCTCTGAGTACTATGGGACTCAACTTCTGAGGTCATTAGTCCCCTAGAACTTAGAACTAGTTAAACCTAACTAACCTAAGGACATCACAAACATCCATGCCCGAGGCAGGATTCGAACCTGCGACCGTAGCGGTCTTGCGGTTCCAGACTGCAGCGCCTTTAACCGCACGGTCACTTCGGCCGGCTTGCTTTTAAGTCTCCGAAATGGTGTCCTTCTGATGATCACTTCCTTTTCGATTTCCTCACATTTCACCAGCAACCATTGCACTTTAGCTTTCTTGCGCTTCCTGTCGATTTCATTTCTAAAGCGGCTCTTACTGCTGCATTCCTTTCTTTTGCTTAACATTTTTGCATTTCCTTTCTTCGTCGGTTACTTTAAATTTTTATTCTGCTACATACAGTTTCTTCGCTGTTACTTTCCCTCTCTCTGTGTACCTCTATCCAAAGTCTGTAGTTATCCTGTTTAGAGATGACTATTTATCGCCAGCAGAATTGCGTATTGTGGTATTCATTATCTCTGTATCTACAGCGTCAGAGAACTACGAACGCACATGGCTATTCCTCAAAACTTAATCCCTCACCTCCTTGTATGTTGATTCTACGTGACGATTCTCTTAACTTAAGTCTACATTTGACCATTAGTAAACTATAAGTGAAGTCTGTATCTGCTCTTCGGCATGCCTTCCATTCCAATACCTGTTTTCAGAATCTTTCTGACCATTCTGTAATCCAGCTGGTATCTTCCTGTGCTCCCTGACCTATCCAAGTATTCCCCTTTCGTGTTGTTTTTGGCTAGTGTATTTGCATTTGTCAGTTGAAATTTATTATAAAACTCAAGGAATCGTCTCGTCTCTCATTCATATTGTCTAGCCCCTATTCTTCCTTAACATTATTATATTCCCCTATTATATCGTTACAGTCCTCTCCCATTATTAGATTTTCATCTGCCTTTACATTAACTTCACCCGTTAACTTCCTTCATGTTGTCAGTCTCGTCATCTTCTGCTTCTGGTCTTAATAGATGTACGTGAACTATATTTATTTGCCTTTTATCTCTGTTCCGACGAAAATAATCTTATGTTCGCTGTGTATTACTTTCCTTCCACATTTATATTCGTAACGAATCCTACTCCTGTTACATAATTTTCTGATGTTGATGGTATTATCCTACGTTGATCTCGAGAGACGCCTTAATCTTCTTTCTGTTTCGTTTCACTGATCCGTACTAGATCTTCTGAGCTTCATATCGTTCACTGATATAATTTTGCAGATACGTGCAGTGGTATATGTGGATACTGTCAGCACAATGTGTTGCGAATAGAGTTAATAGTAAAGAATTAATAAATTAAAACGTCACATCTGATGCTGAAGTTTTACTAAATGAACGGCGAAAATGTAGTAAGCGATAAACCAATGCCAATCGCGACATTGAATTCCGCCTGTTGGCGTTGCGGCACGTGACGCGGTAACTGAAGTTTCTAAGTGGAACAGAAGCGGACGAAGGATAACACTAGCGAACATATGGGCTGCAAATGGGGAAATCCGTTGAGAAAAGCGACTTTGACCCAGGGCAGATTATTATTATAACGTATAGCCTGTGAACGAGTATCTCTAAAACGGCGAAGCTGTTCGAATGTTCACGTGCTACTATCGTGAGCATATAGGGTAAGAGGTAGAAGGGCAGTGAAACTACCACTAGGCGCTGAATGGTCAGAAGTTCACGACTCTTCACAGAACGTGGAGTTCTGAGCCCTTTCTGCTCTATAAACTAGGATAGATGGCGATCTGTGGCATCTCTACCGAAAGAGCACAATGCTGGTGCACGCACAAGTATTTCGGAGCACACCGTTCATTGTACATTATTGAACATGGAGCTCCGCAGCAGATCACCCCTACGTGTTCACACGTGAACCCAATGGCATCGTCAATTACAAATGCAGTGGGCACGGGACCATCGAGATTCGATTGTCGATCAATGGGAATGTGTCGGCTCTTCGGGTGAATCACATTTTTGCTACCTAGTTCGTCTCCACACACCGCGTCATCGAGGTGAAAGGCGGCTTGAAACGTGCAGCGCACTACAGACACAGGTTGGTTCAAAAAATGGTTCATATGACTCTGAGCACTATGGGACTTAACATCTGAGGTCATCAGTCCCCTAGAACTTAGAACTACTTAAACCTAACTAATCTAAGGACATCACACACATCCATGCCCGAGGCAGGATTCAAACCTGCGACTGTAGCGGTCGCGCGGTTCCAGACTGAAGCGCCTAGAACTGCTCGCCCACGCCGTCCGGCTGTTTTGATCAATGTGACTACTTTGCGATTAACGTCTTTGCTATCGGAATACTGGCATAAGCCCCTGAGCTGTTATTTTGTTGGAGGTTTTAATATTTGTACTGTTGGTGTAGGTCTAGTTACGATGTAGGTACTACTGTCTGCTCCTTAAGTTAACTTAATGGTAGTATTAAGCCCAGTGTGCTTTTGTTAGGTACGCATCGCCTCAGTTGTATACTCCCCTTCCGGCAAAAAGTCGGTGGTAGCAGGTGACCCTGAGGTGTAAACTGCTTCATTGAATGTTCGGTGCCTTCCCTGTCTCACGATGACGTCATCCTCCAGTGGAATTGCTTCGGTTCTTTCCACTGCCTTCCTGAGCTACAGAAACTGTAATGGTAGAGAGATGTCTCTCCCAACACTCCCGCTTCCGTCGTTTGGTAAGTTGACGAATGCGGGCACGGAACCGCTTAAAGGCTGTGAGGTGCTCCTTAATTGACTCGGCAACTTCGGGCGACCACCAAGGGACTGCCTTTCGATAGGGGCACCCTAAAGAGCGAAAGATCGTGTTTTCTGCCATATGACAGGCACCTGGTCCACCATTACATTGATGTTACCGTGTGGGGGAGATTCAACGGTGACAGCAGAGCTGAAAGTTTCCCAGTCCGCCTTGTTTAAAGCCCATCTGGGCAGGCATCTGTGGGCATGACGCTGGGCAGTGACAGGAATATGGGGAAATGGTCACTACCACACAGGTCATCATGTGCTCTGCAGTGGATAGATGGGAGAAGTCGTGGACTGCAAATTGATAAATCAAGGGCTGAGTGACTACCTCGAGCCACACTGAAATGTGTGGCGGCCCCAGTATTTAATAGGCAGAGGTCGAACTGAGACAGTAAAGTTTCAACATATCTGTCTAGGCCAGTAAGCACGGTGTCACCCCATAAGGGGTTATGGACATTAAAATCTCCCAAAAGTAGGAAAGTTTTAGGGAGTTGATCAGTCAGTGCAGCTAAATACATTCAGGGGTAGTGCACCATATGGAGGAAGATATACATTACAGAAAGTTATTTCCTGCGCCGTGCGTATTCTGACAGCCACAGCTTCAAGAAGGATTTGAAGGGGCACAGTTTCACTACAGACTTAGTTTAGGACATAAATGGTAACTCCACCTGAGACTCAGTTGTAGTCGCTACGGTTCCTGTAATATCCCTTATAGCCGTGGAGGGCAGGGATCCGCATTGCCGGGAACCATGTTTTCTGGAGGGCAATGCAGATAGCAGGTGTAAAGCTTAATAGTTGCCATAGCTCAGCCAGGCGGTGGAAAAAACAGCCGCAATTCCACTGGAGGATGACGTCATCGTGAGACAGGGAAGGCACCGAACATTCAATGAAGCAGTTTACACCTCAGGGTCACCTGCTGCCACCAACGTTTTGCCTGAGCGGTCTATATCCATTGTGTCTGATGGTCCGGCGAGATCTAGGTCCTCAGCGGAAGCCAGAATCTCCACCTCATCCGCAGAAGCAGAACTTGTAGGTAGCGGTGGTGTGGGTGCCACCGCAATTCCCTTGGTCTTGGGGACCTTCTTTTTAGATTTCTCTCATGCCCCTTAGGTATCCCCGGCTGGGAGGACTTCACTGATTCAGTCTCCGGGACTGAGGATGAGCATGAAGCTATACGACCAGCTGATTTTGGGCTCTTCAGTCACTGACGGGTATCATCTTTCCCAATATCAGAAACCTGGGAAGGGAGTGACCCAAGGGACCCCTTTCTAGCGAGAGAAGCCGAAAGAGACTTACGCTTCTCCGGCTCAGAAGTGGTGACTGATATCCTCGATGATTGGGGGGGGGGGGGGGTGGTGTTGCTTCTGAAGTAGGTGGTGTGGAAGCAGCAGGGAAGGAAGTGCCCCCCACCATCAAGGGGGCAGGTGTAGTCTTCTAGTTCTGAGAGGCGACAGCAATGCGAGGAATTGATGGGGCGACAACTGTTCTTGTAGTGGCGGCGTAAGAGGTGGTCATAGCCACAGGATACAGGCGCTCAAATTTCCTCTTAGCTTCAGTGTAGATGTTTCGGTCCAGGGTCTTATATTTCACGATTTTCCTCTCTTTCTGTAAAATCCTGCAGTCTGGCGAGCAAGGTGAATGATGCTCTCCACAGTTGACACAGATGGGAGGTGGAGCACATGAAGTATTTTGATGTGATGATTTGTAGTTGAAGCTTTCCATGCACTCCTCTCGCAGGGAATCAGTTTTCCTCTGCCGGCTTTGCGTTGGCTATACATAGCTAACGCATGGCTACCTAGTCCGTGGCGAGGACCCCGCCCACCTCTGTGTCGCTGTGGCTCCCAAGTGACAGTCGTCCACCTTTTGCTAAACTGCCCACTTTTAGCCGCTGTTTGGCGGACTTCTAACTTTTCCAGCTCCCTACTTCGCTGTTGGGTGACGATGCCTCAGCGGCGGCTTTAGTTTTACGTTTTATCCGTGAGGGTGGGTTTTATACCTCTTTGTAGGTTTTGCGCATGTCCTTTGTTCCTCTGTGTCCTCCACCCTAGTGCTTTTAGGGTGGAATTTTTAATGTGTTGCAGAGTGGCTGTCTTTTCCTTTTTATTCTCGTGGTCGACCATCCAATGTAATTTGTAATCCGCATTCTTGTTTTGCTCTCTTCTGTTTATAGCGTCTCTCTGTTGTTTTCCTTGTCCTCTTTTGTTCCTTTTAGTGTTCGTTGCCTTTCCTTCGTTCTTGTGGTTTTTCCTTTTTGTGTTATATGTCTCGTCTGTTTTATTCACTCACTTATGGCATTGTTTTATTAGAAACAAGGGACCGATGACCTCGTAGTTTGGTCCCTTCCCCCCTCTTTTAAACCAACCACATTAGCGGCATAATTTTATATCGTTAGGTCGTGTGGCTAGAGTTCATAAGGATGAGCAGAAAAAGAAAAGTGAAAGAGAAGTAGCTGATAGTAAGCATAGTTAAAAATATAAACCAAGCAATAATTCACCGATAAATACTGGAAAAATATTGGTCTGGTTCATAGCAGCTTTTATTTAGTTCCCGTGGATGCAGTGAACTCAGTGGGAGTATAATACTATGCTGGTTTGTTGTGCGATGCTTTGAAGCTTCGGGCATTCTCTCCATTCTGACGACACTGTCCCGGTAGTCGTCAATAGAGACGTAACGAAGGTTAATTTCAGCGCGAACTTGGCTGCTGACGACCAAATTCCGCGCAGTATTCGACATCAGTTTGCGGTCTCGTCGCTCCAGTTCTTCGTAATCTCTGGGGAATTTAAAGAAACTTAACGTTAGACTGAAACTGTGTAATGATCATGAAGGGTGCTTTAGAGTCTCAGATATCTCTCTTTTTGTCTTAAGAGGTGAGAATTGTTGGCTCATGTGTTTAAGTTTTTCATAGTTGACATCTGTTAAATACTTGCCAGAATCTTTTTGTTCACTTGTCGTAAATTCATGCAAGGACACTGACATAGCAAATGTCTTGGTATAGTGGGGCACAGATAGCGTAGGTGTGTTCGACGCGCGCCGCTATCGATTGAAACTGAGTTGTTACTCGTTTTTTTTTTTTATACCGTGTAATGTGTACTGTTTCACAGTTGACTCCAAACTACTGTGCTAATCATCCCAAATTAAAGCTTGTAGCTTGTCTGGCACATGCTTTGTACAAAATAGCTGAAAATTAAGATTCCTATGTGGTGAAGCGGATTCTGCAACACCCAGTGCAAAGAAGGCGACCATTAGAGGTGCTAAGAGAGTAAAGATTTTCATCGTGATTTTACTAGAAACACTGCTGCTGCTGCTCCCCAAAGCCATTTTTGCTAGGTGGGATTGTAACTTGTTTATATTCCTGTGACATACTGCTGTGATCACTTGGAAAGTGTTATGTTGGTACTTAATTTAATTCATCTGTTTCATTGCAATCATGTGAGCAAGCTACTGAGTTATGAAACGCTTTGTTTCATAAGTTACAGAAAGCTCAAACGAAGACAATAAAAACACAAAATGATTACTAAAATGTGAACAATAAATAATTCGTGCCGCCGCACGACTCTTTAAGTTACCACGAGGATTGTACTACCTGGAAGAAATGATTCTCATATTACGATGAAATATTTAAGGTTCTGAGTCAGAGTGCATAAACCTATTGTCATCCAAATTCGAAGTTTTAAAATTTGCGTAATACAGTATGACACAGGTAAACTATATCTGAGAGAAATTTGGAAGAAACACTCCCAAGTTCGCCGACGAGATCTGTGACTCAAGACTTTTCCTCATCCAGTGTGAGATATTACATTTAGAGTAAACCATTACTTGAGGTTTTCATTTACTCTGAAGGTTTCATCAGACTACCGATACCCATAATTGTAATTTTATAATTTTTGCACAGGTTTTGCTCGGCCTGAAGCTAGAGCATACCATTCAGGCCAGCTTATGTGTATCAACTCGTATTTCAGTAAGCTGACATCAGTATTGAGCTATTGCCATGAACAGGGCCACTTTGGCGTCTGCCCTGGAAATATACGATTGCGTTATTAACGTGAAGCAGTTTATGTTTAAACTCAGGCAGTTGTATGAAGGGGAAGTGGGGTTTACGTTTTATTGATGCTGGTATCAGCGCGGTGGCGGAGGGAAATCAGAGAAGCGTGTGGAGGAGTATACTTCTGTTGACACTGCTGTATTGACGTTCTGTCCGCTCCTGAGGTCACGTGTAGTCTAGAGAAACTTTTCAAACATGGATAAACATGGAAAATGTTATGGCCGGAAAGGGAGGGACGTTCAGAGAATTTGAAAATTTTTTGGCAGTATCTTGTAAAAGATGCGACGATAAGTCGCTAAGGAAGTTGATGTTGAAAATAGCGGTTATAGTGTTTCAGTTTTTAGGAGTTCCTATTTTATATTATGGCGATAATCTGGTAGTTTTAGTGCATTCATGCACACATATTTTGGCTAATATCAGAGCGGATCAGTTCGCTATTTGTCGCGCGCGCATACGCAATTGCACTTGAGACATTACCTCCCCCACTCTGCCCTCCGCACATCCCTCTCCCCTCTCCGCCAGCCCCGCTCACGTTGTTACTTCGCGAGGTGGCAATGTACACAATTGAAGACAAAAAGGCTGTTGAACATTGTGACAGGGGTCGGCGCTAGCGGCAACTGTTAATAGGATTTCCGACTGTGGCTGATTTAAGATATGAACCAGCTGTCAGTTTTCTCTATTCCAACGTTAAGTATTGTATAAGAAAGTAAAACATTTGAGCGTACTTGGTGGACTGATAGCCACCGTCTCCGGCACTCTTTGCTCCCGTTCGAATACTGTGTCCACTGTAGCGATAGAGGGTCATTGACCTCCACTTGGCGCGTGTCGGACTTGATGTGGCAGCTGCAGACGGTTCCTACAATAAGGCAGCAGTGCTTTGTGCGACACATGGCAATGAGGAGACAAAGCAGAATATTGCTGAGACATTGACCCGACGAAGGAGAAACCCTCATCTAAACGGTGCATTACAGGAGATATAACGCGCATGCAGTGGCTGCACATTTCTGTTATTTGTTCACAGTGGCCGTCTTCTGTGAATTACGCTCCTTAATACACCGTGTGTTCAGCTTACCGCAGCAAATTCGTTTTCAGCCATAACCTAATTGTCTAAGCAGAGTTTAACCTGTTGATAGCGTTTGTTCGCCGTTCCAATTTGTTTCTTTTCACGTGATTCTGTAAAGCTTAGTCAGCGGTGGTTAGTACAGTACAGTGTCTTTCTTTCATGCTCACTCATCGATAGGGAAATTAACATTGCAGGAAAAGGCGAAACCTGATACTGACAAGTGACCGACTCCGACAGCTGAGAGTCTTACGATGGACAGTCAGCGTCATCATTTATGTCCAAATTCCGTTAGAAACGGCCTATCGAAAGCTGTTTTTCGCGCCCGTCAGAACCAAACAGAAGAGTGCTGTTGTAGTTTCCTGAACAACACCTCGTCCTATTGCGTTCCGTATCCTAGTCCAGAGCCAGCTTGTGTTCAGTCTTTGATGATCCACACGATTTTAAGCTATGGGGGTCCTTCCTTCAGAACAGATAAGCCCCAGGTCGGTATTATGAAGTCACGGAGATCAAGCGACTTTTCTGATAAAAGTGCTTACGAGGTTTTGGGAGTGGAATAACCAATACTTGTGCCATTTGTTTCTCTGTGTAACGGGAAACTCTTCTTATGGGTCTTCAAGAGAACTGTGGCAAAAGTTCAGGAAAAGTCTATACGCAACAAGAATCTGCAGACAGGCTCATCCTTGGAGGACGGCATCATGAGGATAGCGACAGTAGATAAAAATAAACATTTATTTTATAGATTTTGTGCTTATTCTTGTGGTGTATTACGACTTAATTCTGAAATGACAATGCAACTGGGCATACGCAAATATGACCTTTTCGTATACACATGATAATCGAGGTGATCCTCTGAAACATGTTTCTCTGCGTTCAATCAGCTTGTGAGCGGCTTAATATTTCTTTGGATTTCTACAATCTATAACATCACACTTTTCTGATGGACAGTACCTATTAAAGTTAAATGTTTCTGGCGGCATGGGCACGTTACTGTATTGAGAAAATCCTGGCAGCTGTCAGGGTTGCTAGTGACCTGTTGATCCTTAGTCTCAAACGTTATAATTTAAAGAAGCTCTGTTTTCGTCATCAGAACACCACTTGATTTTTGTCTTTTAAATTAAAAAAAAAAACACGCAAGTGGCGCATCCGGTTTTACAGTGTTGTTATCGTTATTTCTAAAATTGTCTCCGCCGAAGACTTCTGAACAGCTTGGCTGGAGGCTGAAGAGCTCGTGCGTGGAAAATAAACAACTTTGAAATCGACGATAACAGACTTGACGGAGACCTTGCTTCAGGATGCAACACGAGCATGAAGACAGCTGTTAAGAGTGTTCAGGTTTCAAAGCGAAGTGCGTAGGCGTGGCTACTCAAGTATCGCCGTTATAAGAGAGACAACACAGTCCCTACACAGAAGGCACCGATGACATTTTACGTCCACACTGACGTTACAGTGCCGAGTCGCATCGCTGAGAGCTGGAAATTAACAACATTAAATTTCTAATATTGCTTATCGACTTTAAGAGTACGAGAGTAATTGGAGAAGCGAAATCACGATACAATCATCGTTTCTCTAAGAACAGAAATTTTACTGTATCGTAAAATATTCACGGAACATTATCTATCTTACACATACAAAAGAAAACGGTTCAGTTAAAAAAAAAAAGGAAAGCCCTTGGTGAATATTTTTAGTATGATAAACAAACGCCTTCGGATTGGAATCTGGAACACTTAACTGACACAACAAATTGCATAAGCACCCGCCTCGCTGCGTCGCTTAACGATCTTCTTCAGTTAATTTCCTTAGAAATCCAGTGAAGTGAACCTGTCCGTTGAGAGATTGCTAAAGAGGGATGCTGAATTTTCCATAGCGCAGACTGAAGACATGCGCGGAAAAACGGGCTAACCCTCAAAGTGCTGCCATCTGTTGCTGGGTACAGGGACTATCAAAAATTGACATTAATCTCACCCCCAAATATCACATTAGGACGTAATATAACACGGAGAATTTCTTGCGTTTCGCTAGATATGAGTTCTGTAATGTCAAAAACGGGCTAACCTTCCGCTGCCCTCCGGCTTCCCTCCAACGGAAATGGCTGAGGTGCACGATAGTCAATACCGTGCCATATGATAAACAGACAATAGATAATTCCTTGTAATTTGAAATGTTTTGGAAACTGAGGTAGATTATATTGAAATTAATGAAAGTATATAATCCTTCTGTAATATGTAATATGTAAACTAGTTTAGATTGTTAGAAGTGTCCTTTTGGCACATTCAGTACAGAATACAATAAGTGAACATGGCGGATGTAGGAATGGGAAACGTTGACGAAAATATGAAAAATCAGTGGAAATTATCGATAGAAGAAGCGTAAGCCACAGAATTGGTGCAAAGAAGTGGAGGAGAAGAAGAAGAAGCGAAACAGTGGTAAAGAGTACAGTAGTTACAAGGGTGTAGTGAAAAAGGCAAAATCACAAAGTTCAGATTGAGACTATGCGAGAAAATGCTTCGATATTGTACCTGCAGGTACACGGGAGAAGTTGTTTCTTGATTTCCGAAATCTACGTAGCAATGATCTTCAAAATTGTTATATATTTGGTTATGTGAATATGAATCCTGTTAAGCGGAAGTATACTGACGATAAAGAGAGAAGTAGGCGGCAGTCAACCAACATCTATAAGATTACTGTAGGTGTAGTAGACGTTCGAGTTTGGAAGAAATCTTCTCTAACAATCATCAGTAAGCAATAGATACCTGTCCAGTATGAATCAACAAAAGAAAACATCTGTATCTCCTACAGTTAGTTTCTGTGTTTAATTAGGCAACAAAACACTAGACCTACAGTCACAATGATAGATTTATGCGTAACATAACATTAAAAGCTAAATATTTTATTTAAGGTGAATAAGCGTAAGAGGCATCTACATCTACACCATACTCCGCAAGCCACCTAATGGTGTGTGGCGGAGGGTACTTTCGGTACAACTACCTGATCCCGCCAACACTGTTCCACTCGCAAATAGTGCGTAGAAAGAATGATTGTCGGTAAGCCTCTCTATTGGCTCCAATTTCTCGAATTTTCTCCTCGTGGTCAATACGCGAGATGTATGTAGGGGGAAGTAATGTGTTGTCCGACTCCCCCTGAAAAGTGCTGTCCCAAATTTCAATACTAACTCTCTCCGTGCTACACAGCGTCTCTTTTTTAACGTCTGCCAGTGGAGTTTATCATCTGCGTAACGCTCTCTCGCCAGCTAAACGATCCCGAGACGAAACGCGCCATTCTTCGTTTGATCTTCTCTATCTCCTCTATCAGTCCTACCTCATAGGGATCCCAGATAGATGAACAGTAATCAAGAAACAGGCGAACAAGCTCCTTATAAGCCACTTCTTTCGTGGATGAGCTACATTTCCTTAAGGTTCTTCCGATGAATCCGAGTCTGGTGTCTGCCTTTCCCACATTTGTTTTATATGGTCATTCCACTTAAGGTCGCTCTGGATAGTTGCACCTAAATATTTTACGGCAGACGCTGTCTCCACCTGTTGGTCCTCATTAGTGTAGCTGTACAGTAGTGGATTCTTTTCCTATGTGTGCGCAATATGTTACATTTATTTACGGCCAGAGCCTACACCAATCATCATTTCTCTGCAGTTCGTTCTGCAAATTCTTACTATCTTTTGGCATTACTACTTTGGTACAGACAACTGCATCATCTGCGAGTAGCCTTAAAGAGCATCCGACGCTTTCTACTAGGTCATTTATATATATTTTAAACAGCAACGGTCCTATCACACTTCCCTGTGGTGTTCCGGATATTACCTTTACATCTGTCGATTTTGTTGCGTTAAGTGCAACGTGTTGGGTTCTGTCTGCAAGAAAGTCTTGAATCCAATCGCAGATCTGCTCCGATACTCCGTAAAATCGTATTTCTCTCTCTCTCTTTTTTTCCATTAAACGGCAATGCGGAACGGTGTCAAACGCCTTACTGAAATCAAGCAACACGGCATCAACCTGAGCGCCGTTTTCTACTGCGCTGTGGATCTCATCGAGAAACAGAGCGAGCTGAGTTTCTCAGGATCTCTGTTTGCGGAATCCATTTTGATTTTTTAGAGGAGATGTTCATTTTCGAAAAGTAATCATTCTTGAACATAAAACTCGTTCTATAATTTTACAACTTACTGACGTCAACGATATAGGTCTATAATTGACGTAACAATGGCCAAAATAAATGCAGGGAGGAGGACCAGAAATTTGCGTGGGCTCATTACGAGTAAATAATTTTCCTAGGCAGTCAAGTCACTTCTCCAGCAGAAAGAACTCCTACATGACGTATCTGTGTGCAGATCTAAGCATTAGCAGGATGTGTAGTGTTTATCAAGATACGTGTAAAGACAGCAACAAGGAACCTCTTAGCCTTGGCATGCATTTTAAAATATTTTACCAGTTTTTCGATATTGGCTTTGCAAAACCACGTATAGGCACCTGTTAAGTTTGTTACCATCTTAAGGTGCAAATTTCATGTTAGAAAAGCGGTCAGAAACAGAAAGAACTAGAAGCAAACTTGAACTTCCATGGTAAACAGGCTAGTGCTGCCTATGAAAATCTGAAAACGGACTCAGAATATGCAAAAACTTATAGTTCTTTTCTGGTCATTTCTTTCGTTAAGAGATGCATTGCTTTGCGACATCAGACTATGATAGTGACCATTGCCCCGATCCACCTGAAACATACTTGAAGCATTATCACTAATTTTCCCATTTACAGTACTTCTTACTACAGTTAACCATGAACCATGGCCCTTGCCGTTGGTGGAGAGGCTTGCGTACCTCAGTGATACATAGCCGTAGGTGCAACCGCAACGGGGGGGTACCTGTTGAGAGGCCATACAAACGTGTGGTTCCTGAAGAGGGGCAGCAGCCTTTTCAGTAGTTACAGGGGCAACAGTCTGGATGATTGACTGATCTGGCCTTGTAACACTAACCAAAACGGCGTTGCTGCGCTGGTACTGCGAAAAGTTGAGAGAAAGGGTAAACTATAGCCGTAATTGTTCCCAAGGGCATTCAGCTTTGCTGTATGGTTAAATGATGATGGCGTCCTCTTTGGTAAAATATTCCGGAGGTAAAATAGTCCCCCATTCGGATCTCCGGGCGGGGACCACTCAGGAGGACGTTGTTACAAGGAGAAAGAAAACTGGTGTTCTACGGGTCGGAGCGTGGAATTTCAGATCCCTTAATCGCGCAGCTAGGCTAGAAAATTTAAAAAGGGAAATGGATAGGTTAAAATTAGATACAGTGGAAATTAGTGAAGTTCGATGGCAGGAGGATCAAGACTTCGGGTCAGGTGAATATAGGGTTATAAATACAAAATCAAATATGGGTAATGCAGAAGTAGGTTTAATAATGAATATGAAAATAGGAATGCGGGTAAGCTACTACAAACAGCACAGTGAACGCATTATTGTGGCCAAGATAGATACGAAGCCCACGCCTACCACAGTAGTACAAGTTTATATGCCGAATAGCTCCACAGATGGTGAAGAGATTGAAGAAATGTATGATGCGATAAAAGAAAAATATTCAGATATTTAAGGGAGACGAAAATTTGTCGTGGTGGACTGAAATTCGATAGTAGGGAAAGGAAGAGAAGGAAAAGTAGTAGGTGAATATGGACTGGGAATAAGGAATGAAAGAGGAAGCCGCGTGGGAGAACTTTGCTTAGAGCATAACTTAATCATAGCTAACACTTGGTTTAAGAACCATGAAAAAAGGTTATATACGTGGAAGAGGCCTGGAGACACTGAAAGTTTCAGCTAGATTATGTAATGGGGGAAGGGGGGAGGATTGGTTGATTTGGGGGGAGGGGACCAGACAGCGAGGTCATCGGTCCCATCTAATTAGGGAAGAATGGGAAAGGAAGTCGACCGTGCCCTTTCAAAGGAACCTTCCGACATTTACCTGAAGCGGTTTAGGGAAATCACGAAAAATGTAAATCAGGATGGCTAGACGCGGGTTTGCACCGTCGTAACCTCTGCGCCACCTCGTCGGTATATAATGGTAAGACAGAGATTTAGGAATGAGGTTTTAAATTGTAAGAAATTTCCATGGGCAGATGTGGACTCTGACCACAATCTATTGGTTATGAACTGTGGATTAGAACTGAAGAAACTGCAAAAAGGTAGGAATGTGAGGAGATGGGACGTGGATGAACTGAATGAACCAGAGGTTGTAGAGAGTTTCTGGGAGAGCGTTAGGGAACGATTGACCAATACTGGGGAAAGAAATACAGTAGAAGAAGAATAGGTAGCGTTGAGAGATGAAATAGTGAAGGCAGCAGAGGATCAAGTAGGTAAAAAGGCGAGGCGTAGTAGAAATCCTTGGGTAACAGAACAGACATTGAGTTAAACTGATGAAATGAGAAAATATGAAAATGCAATAAATGAAGCGGGCGAAAAGGAATACAAACCTCTGAAAAATGAGATCGACAGGAAGTGCAAAATGGCTAAGCAAGGATGGCTAGAGGACAAATGTAAGGAGGTGGAGCCTTATATCAGTAGGAATAAGACAGGTACTGCCTACAGAAAAATTAAAGAGTCCTTTGGAGAAAAGAGAACCAACTGCATGAATATCAAAAGCTCAGAAGGAAAACCAGTTCTAAGCAAAGACGGGAAAGCAGAAAGATGGAAGGAGTATATAGAGGGTCTATACAAGGGCGATGTACTTAAGGGCAATATTATGGAAATGGAAGAGGACGTAGCTGAAGATGAAATGGGAGATACGATACTGAGTGAAGAATTTGACAGAGCACTGAAAGACCTAAGTCAAAAAAAGATCCACGAATAGACAACATTCCATTAGAGATACTGATAGCCTTGGGAGAGACAGCCATGACAAAACTCTAGCATCTGGTGGATAGGATGTATGAGACAGGCGAAATACCCTCAGACTTCAAGAAGAATATGATAATTCCAATCCCAAAGAAAGCAGGTGTCGACAGGTGTGAAAATTACCGAACTATCAGTTTCATAAGTCATAGCTGCAAAATACTAACATGAATTCTTTACAGACGAATGGAAGAACTGTAGAAGCCGACCACGGGGGATACTAGTTTGGATTCCGTAGAAATGTTAGAGCACGTGAGGAAATACTGACCCCACGACTTACCTTAGAAGATATATTACGGAAAGGCAAACCTATGTTTCTTGCATTTGTAAACTTAGAGAAAGATTTTGACAATGTTGACTGGAATACTCTCTTTCAAATTCTGAAGGTGGCAGGGGTAAAATACAGGGAGCGAAAGGCTATTTACAATTTGTATAGAAAGCAGATGGCAGTTATAAGAGTCGAGGGGCATGAAAGGGAAGCAGTGGTTGGGAAGGGAGTGAGACAGGGATGTAGCCTCTCCCCGATGTTATTCAATCTGTATTTTGAATAAGCAGTAAAGGAAACAAAAGAAAATTTTGGAGTTGGAATTAAAATCCATGGAGAAGACATAAAAACGTTGGGTTTTGCCGATGATATTGTAATTGTCAGAGACAGCAAAGGACCTGGAAGAGCAATTGAACGGAATGGACAGTGTCTTGAAAGGAGGATACAAGATGAACATCAATAAAACAAAACGAGGATAATGGAATGTAGTCGAATGAAATCAGGTGACGCTGAGGTAATTATAAGGGGCGTTCAAAAAGAAACGAGCCAGAGTCTGGAATGCGCAAACCGGTGACAGGAGTGTAATATCGTGGCGTGTGTAACGAGATATGTTTCCGACCATAGTGTGGAGCTTCACAGCCCGTCGCTTGAGTCACACGCGTGCACGTCATTTGACTATACAGAGCTAGTAGCAGCATGCATCAGTCGTCCAATGCTGCCAGTCGCATTGCAGAGTGTCATGGAGGTGTCAAAATAAAAGCAAAGAGTTTTTGTTCGTTTTCTGACAGCGGAAGGAGTAGGAGGAACGGACATTCATCGACGAATGTCACAAGTGTACGGCGAACACTGCATGTTCTTTGCAAACGTCAAGGTGTGGCACAAGCGCTTTAGGAAAGGACGGGTGTCGTTAGCACGGTCTGGAGCACCACACTGCTTTACCGATGAAATCGTCCAATTGGTGGATGCACTCATTACCCAGGGCCGCAGAGTGACATGAAAGCCAAGTCGCCGTGGACGTATTGAGCGTCAGAAATGTTCACACCATCATGAAGGAACGACTGCACAATCACAAAGTGTGTGCCCAATGGGTGCCCCACAGTCCTCAACCACATCAGGAAGCATGTCGAATGGCCCACTGCCTTGCTCATCTGCAGTGCTATGCTCGGGAAGGGAATGCGTTCCTGGCACAAGTGGTGGCTGGAGATGAGTCATGGTCTCCTCACTTCGAACCAGAATCAAAACGACAAAGTCTTCTGTGAAAGTATCCAAGATCACCACCACCACAGAAAACAAAGGCCATCCTCACGAGTGCAGGAAAGGTTGTGCTAACGTTCTTCTTTGACCAAGATGGCCCCTTTCTGATTCACTTCCTGCAGCACGGGACAACAATGAATGCCCAGCGTTACTCACAAACCTTGACCACACTTCACCAAACGATGAAATCAGAACGACCAGGCAATCCCACCCGTGGGGTCATTCTGCTCCACGACAATGCAAAGCCTCACGTGACCAACACAGTCGCGACACTCCTGCAGAAATTTAAATGGGAGGCTGACGACCACTTTCCATGCAGTCCGGACCCCTCCCCCTGTGATTGGGCCATTATTGTTCCCCTTAAAAAGGCTCTGAGGGGCAAATGATTCACCTCGGACGACGACGTCCAGCTGTACGTGCGGAACTGGTTAAACCCCAGGAATTTTATGTGAGAACCATTCACCGCCTTGTGCCACAGTCTCAACAGCAAGAGTCAATACTTCTAACATACAGGTACAGGTTTCTGTAATTATATCTTTGGCTCATTTCTTTTTGAACGGCCATTATAGATTAGGAAATGAGACACTTAAAGTAGTAGATGAGTTTGGGAAGCAGAATAACTGATGATGGTTGAAGTAGAGAGTATACAAAATGTAGACTGGTTACGGCAAGGAAGGCGTTCCTGAAGAAGAGAAATTTGTTAACATCGAGTATAGATTTAAATGTCAGGAAGTCTTTTCTGAAAGTATTTGTATGGGGTGTAGCCATGTACGGAAGTGAAGCATGGACGATACATAGTTTAGACAAGAAGAGAATAGAAGCTTTCGAAATGTGTTGCTATAGAAGAATGCTGAAGATTATATAGGTAGATCACGTAACTGACGAGGAGGTACTGAATAGAATTGGGGAGAAGAGGAAATGTGGCACAACCTGACTAAAAGAAGGGACACGTTCTGAGGCATCAAGGGATCACAAATTTAATATTGGAGGGAATCGTGGAGGGTAAAAATCGTAGAGGTAGACAAAGAGATGAATATACTAAGCACATTCAGAAGGATGCAGGTTGCAGTAGTTACTCGGAGATGAAGCAGCTTGCACAGGATAGAGTAGCATGGAGAGCTGCATCAAACCAGTCTCTGGACTGAAGACAACAACAACAACAACAACAACAACAACAACAACAGTGATAATTTGTGGTTGTGGTTGTTTGATAATGCACAAAACAAATCTTCACATATTATTGTTGTTATTTATTATTATTTTTCATGTTACGTTACAATATAAAGGATGTGACAGATCAGAAACAATAACTGGTCCAAACCGTATGGTTCAAATGGCTCTGAGAACTATGGGACTCAACTGCTGAGGTCATTAGTCCCATAGAACTTAGAACTAGTTAAACCTAACTAACCTAAGGACATCACAAACATCCATGCCCGAGGCAGGATTCGAACCTGCGACCGTAGCGGTCTTGCGGTTCCAGACTGCAGCGCCCTTAACCGCACGGCCCCATACCGTATGGATTTCCGTTGAATAAAATAGTTGGATATATTTCTTCCAGTCTCATTTACACAACCCTATTTTCTCCATTTTTAAATACTGTGGCTTAGCCTATTTTTCTGCGCATGTCTTCAATTGTTAAAATGTGCATCTCACATTGTGAATTATCTCTGAGGAAAATAATGCCCTTTGTCAGAATTATCAGGCGTTTCGTCTTTGAACTTTATGCGTGTTTGTATTAGGTCTACAATTATCGATTTCATTGCTTGCGAAGTTTATCTTCTGCTCAGTTACTAAACTTAACTATAGAATAGGGCACACAAGTTTCTTTGGCTTTCCTTTATTTTCAGTTTTAATAAACAGATTGTGTTTATACTACTTCCCAGACGTTAATTGTAAGCTTTCTTTTTCCTGTAATCGTGTATGGGAAATCGTTCATTTCTTCTTTGTCCGTTTGTATGTTTTGCGATTCTTCAGATGGAAAAAGTTGAAATCTTGAGTTGCGAGAAAGAAATACCGTAACCCATCTTCCGTTTGAATGGTACCTTTGTTCTGTCAGAGGGATTTAGTTACCAGTTATACTAACAGCAAATGATTGCGTAGAAGTTATGCCGCCTCTGCTTGGCTTCCACAAATTTAAGGATCCTTGAGAACTTTTTGAAATATTCAGATTGGGCAAGCTTATTCCCTCGAGGTCACAATGGACGTATTCTATCACTTCGCATCATCAAACTGCTGTTACAGTCCATACTAATGAAATAAAACGTTATTTATAAAATGATAGAGTTCTTTGATGTCGTGGGATGTCATATTTCACGTTCTTTTTGTTTATAGGAAACAGGTATTACCTGGAAAAAGCGATACACAAACCCACCAAGAGCATCTCTTTCTGGTGATTTTGTATTGCATCATACTGGGAACGGTGGCCGTCGGCAGCGGTAACTTGTCCAGGTTCATTGACACAAAGCTTAATGGAAATAACTAATTATCTTAACTATTTTCTTATCGGCTTGCGACACCGCTTGATAAAGCAGCGCTACTTGTGTAATCTTGTTTCCTTCTGTTATATCGAGCTCGGTAAGCTTGTTTTTGTTATAGGTAAGTGCCTTGGCTGCTACTATGCCGACATCGAACTCTTCCTTCCTTATGCTTATCTTTCCATTTTCGGATGCATAGCACTTATATCATCTCAGTGGCGCCTCATCAAAAATTTTACGAGTGTGCTGCAGTGTCATGGTCTAAAAACTTTTGACTTACAAGGATAGTAATAGTAACTAAATTGAATATATTAACATATACAAATTAATCTGTTGAAATGCATTTGTTATTAAATTATTTCAGTGTCTCTGTTGTTCCCAGATTTTCATGTTTCGACATGCGACTATTCACATTACTTCTAATCATCACCACTTCCATCTCTGATACTTCAGCGATTAGTAATCATCTTGTTTCTCCTGCACCTACCGTGACGATGTACTATGCTTGATTGCGCACATTTTCGTCTCGTATCTACTCGCTACGTGTTTCACGATATTGTTTATGAGTTAAAAACATATCTTTTGATGGACGTGTGGGCGATTTCAAACTGAAATAAAGTCAAACGTGGCGTGCTGTATAGACCTTTTCGCTCATTCGACCTTTATTGATCTAAAGTCCGAAATGTATCATTTGTCTCGTGACTGAAACAACGGAGGGGAAATATAAATTCACAGGGAGAACTCAGTGAAGATTTCCTTGTCTGTGAATGATTTTACGATATATTGCTCCTCCTCGTAATTTGCATTTATAACTCATCATTTACATTTGACGCTCCAGAAACTGCAAAATTGCCACAAGTGACAAAAGGCGTTCATTTTAATCGTGGCCTACGCATTGGTAATGAATCAGAACTGTGCTTTAACAGTACAACTCACCATTTTAATCAGTCAGTCAGGTTTCCGGGTATTACATTTGATCAAAGGCTTAAAAGACTACCCTACTTGCCGTACCTCAAAGTAAGGTGACTTAGAATCGTTGACATTTTAGAGGGTCTCACTGGAAAATTCTGGGGTCCAGATGGGTCTTGTCTGCCAACAATTCCATAAAGCAATCGCCAGGCCCCATGCAGGACTACAGGCGTTCGATGCATGTTTCAGCCGAAACTTCTAACTAAAGATTTTAGACGCAGTACATAATGCTATCATTGGACTGGCAGTTGGAGCTTATAGAACAAGTCCTATCCCTTGTCTCTAGCAAAGGCCCCCCTGCGGGTCCGGGGGTTAGAATATGCCCGAGGTATTCCTGCCCGTCGTAAGAGGCGACTAGGAGTCTCGCACGTTTCGGCCTTTATGTGATGATCCCCTATCGTGTCTGACCTCCATCTTTCTAAATTTTCCCGAAGAGTGAGCCAATTGGGGAAGGGCGCCTTACATGGTGCATCATGTCCATCGTGCATTGAGATCTTTAGCCCACTTTCTCGTGGTCTTATTGCAGTCCCGCTCATTCTCCATCTCTTGAGCGACGACACCTTCTTGGGTGCGTTTTCCACCATGCACTATGCAGTGTCGCTTTCTGCGCCGACGATGACCATAGAATTATTTGCACCTCATATCCAGGACGGTAGCCAGTCCGTTGTGGTGGGGCTGCCATGTACCCTGTTGGTTGTAACT
This sequence comes from Schistocerca nitens, assembly GCF_023898315.1. Taxonomy (NCBI): domain Eukaryota; kingdom Metazoa; phylum Arthropoda; class Insecta; order Orthoptera; family Acrididae; genus Schistocerca; species Schistocerca nitens. The sequence goes on along the minus strand of NC_064614.1, from coordinate 572,524,865 downwards.
CCCCGACAACACGGGGATCACTATGCTTGATGCCTGCGCCGTTAAATCCTCACGTATGCCATGGAATATATGCCCATCTCCCTGGGGCATCGGGACTCCTGGCAGGTGGCACCCCTGCCAGGTGGTAGTCGCTGAGGCTGGATGGCGCCCATAGTGAGGGCCCTTGGTCGGAGTGGGTGGCATCAGGGCGGATGACACACCATGAAGCGTAGTACGTCATATTTTGCTGGTGGTCCGTCGCCAGCAGTCTCTAAATGCAAATTGTAACTTCAGTGGTAAGAAATATGACCCCAAATCGTTCCCCTCCCTGGCCACACCATGGGAGGAACGCCAGGCTAAGGATGGCAGTGAAGCTTATTTGCCCCAGTACCTCGTATGTATAAGAGTTGATGGGGAATCTTTCATGTCCTTGAAGCCTCAGTTTTTTGTGGAGCATTTGGAAGACAAGTTTGGGGAGGTGGAGGGCTTGTTCAAAAAGTGATCTGGGTCAATCTTGATAAAAACAGCATCCCCTGCCCAGTCACGGAATTACTCGCTTGTGACAAGTTAGGGGATGTTTCTGTTACCATCACACCCCATAAGAGCTTAAAAATGGTCCAGGGTATTATATTCCACAGGGACCTTCTTTTGCAGTCTGACGACGAGCTGCGCTGTGCGCCAATTTAGAGCGGCAAGGTGTTCGTTTCGTCTGGCGCGTCCATTGGGGTCTGAGGGATAATCAGGTTGCCACAGGTGCCTGCATCTTGACCTTCGAGGGTGACACATTGCCCGAGAAAGTCAAGTGATGAACTACCGTTGTGACGTCAAGCCTCCCCCGATGTGGTGCATTAAGTGCTGGGAGTTCGCCCATATATCTTCCCGCTGTACTTCCAGCGTCACATGTCGAGATTGTGGACGTCCATCACATCCTGATACTACATGAGCTCCGCCTCCCATCTGTGGCAACTGTGGAGAGCACCATTCACCTTGCTCGCCATACTGCAGGAATATAATGGTGGAGTATAAGACCCTGGACCGACTCACCTACACTGAGGCTAAGAGGAAATTTGAGCGCCTACATCCTGTGGCTATGACCTTGTACGCCACCGCTATGAGAACAGTTGTCGCCCCATCAGTTCCTCGCATTCCTGTTGCCTCTCAGAACTAGAGGACTTCACCTGCTCCCCTGATGGTGGGGGGCACTTCCCTCCCTGTTGCTCCCACACCTACTTCAGGAGTAACACCCCCACCTCCAAACATTGGGGCTATCAGTCCCCACTTTTGAGCCAGAGAAGAGTAATTTTTCTTCCGCTTCTCTCGCTAGGAAGGGGTCACTTGGGTCACGCCAGGGAAACCCAAGGAGCAGCGAGAGAAATCTAGAAGGAAGGTCCCCAAGACCAAGGGAGTTGCGGTGGCACCCACACCACCGCTACCTACAAGCTCTGCATCTACGGATGAGATGGAGATTATGGTGTCCGCTGAGGACCTAGATCTCGCCGGAGCCTCAGACACAATGGATATAGACTGCTTAGGCAAAAAGTCGGTGGCAGCAGGTGACCCTGAGGCGTAAACTGCCTCATTGAATGTTCAATGCCTTCCCAGTCTCATGATGACGTCATCCTTCAGTGGAATTGCGGCGGGTTTTTTCCACCGCCTGACTGAGATATGGCAACTGTTACGCTTTACACCTGCTATCTGCACTGCCCTCCAGGAAACCTGGTTCCCGGCAATGCGGACCCCTCCCCTCTGCGGCTGTAAGGGATACTACAGGAACCGTAGCGACTACAATCGAGTCTCAGGTGGAGTTTGCGTTTATATCCTAAGCTCAGTTTGTAGTGAATCTGTGCCCTTTCAAATCCCTCGTGAAGCTGTGGCTGTCAGAATAAGGGCAACACAGGAAATAACAGTCTGCAATGTATATCTTCATCCGGATGGTGCAGTATCCCTGAATGTATTAACTGCACTGATTGATCAACTCCCTAAACCTTTCCTACTTTTGGGAGATTTTAACGCCCATACCCTCTTGTGGGGTGGCACTGTGCTTACTGGTCGAGGCAGAGATGTCGAAACTTTACTGTCTCAGTTCGATCTCTGCCTCTTAAATACTGGGGTCGCTACACATTTCAATGTGGCTCATAGTAGTTACTCGGCCATTGATTTATCAATTTGCAGCGCAGGACTTCTCCCATCTGTCCACTGGAGAGCACATGACGACCTGTATGGTAGTGACCACTTCCCCGTCTTCTTGTCACTCCCCCAGTGTCAGGTCCACGGACTCCTGCCCAGATGGGCTTTAAACAAGGCGTCCTGGGAAACTTTCAGCTCTGCTGTCACCGTTGAATCTCCCCCACGCGGTAACATTGATGTGATGGTTGAGCAGGTGTCTATTGTGTGGCAGAAAACACGATCCCTTGCTCTTCAGGGTGCCGCCTGAAAGGCAGTCCCTTGGTAGTCGCTCGAAGTCGCTGAAGCAATTAAGGATCGTCGACGTGCTCTACAGTGACATAAACGGCACCCTTACCTGGAGCACCTCATAGCCTTTAAAAGGCTCCGTACCCGCGTTCGCCAATTTACCAAACGACGGAAGCAGGAGTGTTGGGATGGATATGTCTCGACCATTGTGTGCCATACGTCACCTTCCCAAGTCTGGGGCAAAGATCAGACGTGTTTTCGGGTACCAGACCCCAACATAAATGGCGTGTTATCTACCGACGCAATCGCGATTGCCGAGCACTTTGCTAAGCACTTTGCTCGAGCCTCTGCACCAGAGAATTGCCATTAATTTTAGCTGACAACGCATCATCGGCTAATTTAGTTTTACGTTTTGTACGTGACGATGTTTTTTATCATTCTATATAAGTTTTAGCGCATGCCCCTTGTGCCTTTGTGTTCTCCACTCTAATGCATTTAGGGTGGATGTTGTAATGTGTCGCAGAATGGCTGGCTTTTCCTTTTTATTCTCGTGGTCGGCCAGCCACGGTCATCTGGTCTCTTGTTTTTACCCCTTCTACCTGTTTCCTGCTTCTCGCTGTGCTTTTCTTTTCCTGTTTTGTCCATAGTAGTGTTGGTTGTCTTTCTGTCGTTCTTCTGGTTCTTCCTTTCTCCTGTTGTTGTGCTGTACGTCTCCTTTCTTTTCTTCTTTCCGTTGTGTAATTATTTTACCGTGGATAAGGGACCGATGAATTCGCAGTTTGCCCCCCCCCCCCTCCCCCTCTTTTAAACCAACCAGCCAACAAATCTAGCGAAGCTAGTGTGCCACTTCTTACATCTTCCGCAGCTACTGACCAAGCAATTTGCATTTAATGTTAAATCGATCAAATAATTTCCAGCGTCGGCATAATTTTCGTCTTCCAGCTGAACGAAACAGATGCGTATAGCCGATTGCGCAAGCAGCCACGTTGGATGGTAAGAGACCCAGAATAAAACTGAAATAGCTTGCGTACCGTAAGCGGAATACAGCAAATTTGATCAACCAGCATACATGCCATTATATTTCAAACGAGCTCTCTAAAACGGCAGTGGTTACACTAACGGCTTCAAACAAGGGTACTTTGATGTTCCTTCGTTTTCCTAGACAGCGCCGTAAAGATTCCCATGTCAGCAGAACCCAGTGTCTCAATGCTGAGTTACATGTGGTGTTAATCGCTATCAGCCTTATTGGATATGGCCGTTCAATGACCTTCCTAGTGAGTGACTTGCAGAGCACCCTACAGAGCGTCAAAAGAATGTACTGAACAGAGAAATTGGTTCAGAACATGGACAGCATGTTGTTTCCACATGAGCATAGGAGATGATGTGTCACCGTCGCATATAGGGGCACATCGTAATTTTCTGTAACGAGATAGCAGATGCAGCAGCCAAGCAGATTTTTGATGAAAATTCGGTCACCTCATGTGAGATTCCCTTACGACAAGTTACGTCGCTGGTGAGGAAGACAGTCAAGGGATGTTGGAAAAAGAGTGGCTGGCAACGAGTGAAGCTAAACTACGGATGGTTGAAGTGATTATCCGACCATGTAGTACGTCTGTCCATTTACTCAGACGAAACGAAATTATTTGTATTGAAAAAAAAAAACATACAGTAATAGGTTGCAGATACGACTGTTTTTACAGTAAACTTATAATAAGATTGCTGTATCAATCCACCACCATGGAAGTTTTTGAAACGGCATCAGTTTATCTAGTCTTCGTACAGGGGACTACTATTTAACACATTGCTTCCTCCTGAATTCGATGCATATGGTGTGTCTGCGGTAGTGCGCCACATTTTAACGGAATGCTGTTTATATGATAAGGAATCATGAAATGGTACGACTGGAGACATCCCCTCTGTTTTAACTTGCGATTGGACGAGTGTAGCAAGGGTTTCAAAATTTTGTGAGCAATCGAAGTTTGTATGAAACACATTTTAACATTTGAATGGCTGCCTCTTCCCGTTTATTTACATTAATGGTTACCCAGCCACGTATAACTGGGGAAAGTTTGGCACCTCAGTTCAGTTAATCCTCATTTTATGAAACAGCATTTTATGTTAAGGCTAACGTACTTTTATTTAATTGTTAGTACACTTGCTTCAGCGTGCATCCTAAGCACATATTCAAATTATAAATAATTTTAATTATCTAAGAAGTAACCTGTTATTAGTTTACGTCCAGTAGTCCAACATAATTTAGCAGACTTTACTGAAGTTACTGTTTTTTGCACTAACGAGAAAACAGTATAACTACTTACTTTCGTTAAATTGTGGAAGCATTTTAAGTGTTCTGTCGTTAAGATTGCTTTCTGGTGTACAAATTTTGTTGGTTTTGACCTATTACTTCAACTACATTAAAATCTCAGGACATAACAGCAGTTTTGTTGTTTTGTAGTGGTGTAAAGGAAGACTCGTATGTAATTGGTCGTTATTAACAACACGACTTTTCCCTCATTATTAACTTCCCAGCGACAAAAGAAAATTCCTCGAAATGTCTCCAACCCGACACAACAGGAATGACGTGTTGACGTTGGAAAGGATTGGGGAGGCTCTGTCTGCCCGCCTTGTGTTCGCAGGCCTGACCAGGAAGGGCGGCTCTCTTCGCCATTCCTAACGTTGACATCGTCAATCCTTCACGGGTGGGTGGTAAGACAACTTGACAAAATCAACAGTGTCTTCGTCAAAAGAGAATCCCTCCTTGAAGATATCAACATTGCTGTTGCGAACACACTACGGGAAAGAGTGGCGCCGGAATCTCAAAGCTACCTCCACTTCTGTAAACATTTACATCCGAAGCTGACCACCTTGAAGAAACTTCAGAAGCTCAGGGAAGAAAACTGTGAAAATACGGAGAGACCATCAGTTGCATATCAGATTATGCATGGTACTTCTAAAGCTTTAGTTGTCCAAACCTCAGTACCCAGGAAATCCGTACAGTGCAATGGAGTTAAATCTACGATTTTGTAGATTCGAAAGTGTTACTACACTACATACAGCACTCCTCACCCTAAAGGTAATAAAACGAATTTCCCCTTGTTTGAGGATTTTGATTGCATTCTGCGTCGACATTTGAATACACGAAATCAGCTGAAAGGTCTACGTGACTAGTTAAGACCGGTGTGATCCGTAGAAGGGAGGTGATGGCCATAATAAGTATTAATCGCATGTGAATTATGCAAGGTAACGCCCAGAGAGGTAGATTGGTGGTGACGTAATTGTGCAATTTGGCAGAGGACTAGAGACGTAATGTTAAACAGTAAAGTAATTACTCCAAAAGTGGCACATTTATGTGATAAACGTGAGTACCACAGGACAACAAGCGGTATCTGGTGCAGTGTCGTGATGTTACAAGCAGTTCTCATATATAATTGAATCTAATTTTGACGAAATTAAGGGAAGTTGTAATATAGTACTTGCCACATAATTGTTATTGGTGCTGATGCGAAATCTGTGAGGTGGAAGAATCGTGTGACGTATGAACACGATCTACTACCGTAAGATGTGTTAGGACAGCTAAACCTGCTTGCGTGATAGGGGTGGTCACAACTGCATACAAGAACAGTGCAAATGCAGTTACCAACAGAAACGTAACGTAAGCAAACAGATCGGGCAGGAAGCGAATCCATAGTTGGACTATAAACAAGAATGTCACTACTGGTGACCACTGTGCCATCACATTTGATCTAGGAATTACAGATGCTGACTGGACTGAACAAACTTCCGCGGCAACTGTTTTTGATCTGAAACGTTCCGATTTGGGTCTCGCAGTACTTGTAATACGAGATAGGGATTTCGATTGCATCATGATGAAAGCAGTGTCGCCGGCCGGTGTGGCCGTGCGGTTCTAGGCGCTTCAGTCTGGAACCGCGTGACCGCTACGGTCGCAGGTTCGAATCCTGCCTCGGGCATGGATGTGTGTGATGTCCTTAGGCTAGTTAGGTTTAAGTAGTTTTAAGTTCTAGGGGACTGATGACCTCAGATGTTAAGTCCCATAGTGCTCAGAGCCATTTGAAAGCAGTGTCGATGACATTGCAATACGTTTAAGATAAAATCATACCCTGGAAAAGCTCATCAGATATTTCAAAAATACCAGTTAATGACGAATTTTCCAGTTTAAGAAGAACGATACACAAAACGCATTGAGTTGACCTATGATCATAAGGAAGTTGAGAACGTGAGTCAGTTGTAGAGAATTACCGACTGTTTAAAGGAAAGCCCAAGGAAAGAATTATTAGTCTTAAACAAATGAATTGGGAACATCTGGGGACAAATATACAAACCGATATCAGGAAAAGTAGTCACCTAAAATTAATTGAACTCGTCGAAGAGTCGATAGAAGTCAGTGAAACGTCTGTGGACACTTCTTCCACATGACTACGCAGCTACAGGCGATGACAATCACATTCGCTTTCGAAATCAAATGCATTTTGAATATCTTAACAATGGCGCTGTACATGTCCGAAAGAATGGACACCGCACCCATAATTTTATGTATTCGCCTTGAGGGGCATAAGACTATTTCATTGAAGGTGCGTACTGCCGTTCGTCCCGTTTCAGTAATTCAATGATACTGCGAGCAGTGGCGAAAATGAACAGTCACATCAGTGGTGAGTAGCAGTTGGGAATTTGAATCGGACGGGGAGGCGTGTACGGATGGCCGAGACGGTCAAGGCAACCATTCGCGAAGAGCGGAGAATCCGGTTTCGAATCCCGGCTCGCTACATCATATAAATTTCCTTTTAGCTGTACTTTCTTTCGCAGGGGAACACGTGACCTCAGTCATCTTTAAGGTGAGAAATGGTAAAGTGCCAGGTCCTAACAACATTTGCCCCAAAATCTTTCAGGGTGCAGCTCCGCAAGTGTACCTCCTTTAACGTCTGGTCTTAAGAACTCATTCATATTAAGGCATATACAGGAGTCTGGAAAATCATAGGAGCAATAATCATTCAAAAAGGAGACGATGAAGACGCATCAGTCTTGAAGAAATTAGCTATCATAAATACATGACAAGATACCCGGAGAGGCTTCCGTGTGACTGTTGAGTGACTGTTGACACACAGGGAGCTTCACGGGCTGCGCTGTCACGTCTAGATTCAGATCGGGTTGTCGTCGCAAGTCTTTTTAAGAGATGTGGCCACCTAAACGTAGACATGTCACACACATCCAAACAGCCAAATACATTTCCACGGGCGGTATCACAGTAACATTGTAAGGAAAGACATCTTTGAGCCACCCATTCCATATATTATATTCATGCCGTTGAATGCTCTGTAACTATCATCACAACAATTGTCGTCGTCGTCGGCGGCGGCGGCGGCGGCGGCGGCGGCGTCGGCAGCGTCGTCGTCATCTTGAACAAAGAAATATTCCTTCCTGGCGTTTTATCACGAAACCGCATGTGTACTGCAGAAAGTAACTGCCAAGTATTCAAAGCGTATAGTTGAAAGTAAAGATCAAGGCCTTAATTGTTTACTGAATGTTGTTAGTACCTGTTTGGAAGAGAAAGTGATGCCAAAAAATTTCAGCTGGCTGTTTTCATCTTGGATAGAGTAGCTCCAGATATAAATCCTCGCGATAAATAATCACAATGTCCCACTTATTCTACACCTTAAATTTCGACTATCATTGTAGAAACATGAGAGAGAGAGAGAGAGAGAGAGAGAGAGAGAGAGAGAGAGAGAGAGAGAGAGAAAGTACGAGTAGACGTTCATGCTACCCTCGCGACGACGTCTTTATCTGACCTTTGGATATCCTACGTTTCACCCTTTGCCTCTCTTTCATATCCATAATCATCCACATCAAGTTAATTGCAGCACCATACGGCACACATTTATCTCAATCGCTAAAAACGGAACCCTTATAGAACCAGTTTTTTTGTCTGTCCGTCTGTCTGTCTGTCCGTCCGACAGGTAAGACCCGTTTCCCTGAGGAACGGGTGGAGGTATCAAGTTAAAACTTATGTCAGGTACACTGTCTACGGTCCCTTAGCGGCGTAAAAAATTTAAGCTTGTAAGTTAATGTGGTCAAAAGATGCGCCCATATAGGTTACAGATTTTGTTACTCGCAAACTCACATATCAAAACACTTCGATTAATCACCTACATACGCTTCGGATCTGGTGGTAGGTCGGACCACGGATTTGTCAGTCTTCGTTTTAACCTAGCCTTCACCTCTCAACGATGTGAGTCCCCAGAAACAACATGTGATTCGGATTCAACCTTAAAATCTGGGTCTCCTTTCCCCCTCTGGATAACTGGGTTAGGTCAGGGACATGCAAGCCGCCGAAGTGGCGTCCAATAGAAAGACTTGCATCAGTCCATTATTATCTGTACACATTATTAAATTTGTACGGAAACCTTAAAGCGCAAGTCTTACTCTTACTAGTCCGGCTTTTTTTCTAAACAACGCCCATAATTGGTTATTGTACATATTGTTTCATCTTTTCTTTCCTGTCTTTTGGGAGTGTTTAAAGGGAGATTCTCAACCTATTTGGGGGCACGGATGACTAATTAAAAAATCTTAAGTACTTCCTTTAAAGGAAGTAACTCTGAATTTGGTTAGTAGTTTGCACATTTACGAACCACTTCATTGATCCACATCATCTCTCGTGAGTATACCAGAAGTGGTGAGAGTGGTATTTGGGTAGTACTTGAAGGAGTCACAGAAAAAAAGAGGCCAGTGTTATAAAACCTACAGAGGAAGTATCCTTATTGACTTTTATTTTTTTCCAATTTGCGTTTGATGATTTTTGCGATCGATGTATATGTACTTAATGATTTCAGTATAAGACTATATCCTGTGTTTGACGCAAGTCGAAGAGGTACTAAAATCAGAAAAAAACGGGAATGACATTATTTTCAAAAGATTCGACAAAATCATAATAGTAGCGGAGAGTATTACAGTACTTCCAAAATTTGTATTGGAATAAACGGTGCTACCTATAAGATGAACATCAACAAAAGCAAAACGAGGATAATGGAATGTAGTCAAATTAAGTCGGGTGATGCTGAGGGAATTAGATTAGGAAATGAGACACTTAAAGTAGTAAAGGAGTTTTGCTATTTAGGGAGTAAAATAACCGATGATGGTCGAAGTAGAGAGGATATAAAATGTAGACTGGCAATGGCAAGGAAAGCGTTTCTCAAGAAGAGAAATTTGTTAACATAGAGTATAGATTTAGGTGTCAGGAAGTCGTTTCTGAAAGTATTTGTATGGAGTGTAGCCATGTATGGAAGTGAGACATGGACGATAACTAGTTTGGACAAGAAGAGAATAGAAGCTTTCGAAATGTGGTGCTACAGAAGAATGCTGAAGATAAGGTGGGTAGATCACGTAACTAATGAGGAGGTATTGAATAGGATTGGGGAGAAGAGAAGTTTGTGGCACAACTTGACTAGAAGAAGGGATCGGTTGGTAGGACATGTTTTGAGGCATCAAGGGATCACAAATTTAGCATTGGAGGGCAGCGTGGAGGGTAAAAATCGTAGAGGGAGACCAAGAGATCAATACACTAAGCAGATTCAGAAGGATGTAGGTTGCAGTAGGTACTGGGAGATGAAGAAGCTTGCACAGGATAGAGTAGCATGGAGAGCTGCATCAAACCAGTCTCAGGACTGAAGACCACAACAACAACACCTATGCTCGTAATGTCATCAGTATTTGTGGAGTGCTTTTTCGGCCATTCAAACTGGTTTCGAAGCCATACACCTTTTGTGGGAGTAAGAGTTGTGGAAGAAGAATACGACGTTTGGCACGTCGTAACATAATTGTGCAAAAATATTGCGACACTGATTGAAACGGGAGTTCCTCGACTATTCCAATGACATCAGAAACTCTTAGCTCCAAAGACACTGTTTAACAAAATGATATGTATTAAATAAGATGCTTCTCTCACAGTTGGTTACAGTTGTAGCATTAAGATATGGATGACTTAGCAGTATGCACAGCAATAGTGTGAATATATGGGAGGGGGCGTGTCTCCGTGGTGAAATTAACGAAACATGATGAGCGGATAACTTTTTGAGAGAAAGAAAGAGACTTTTCAACTAAAGGCATTATATATTTTTGCTCACTTTTCAGATCCCTGTTATTACAGCTTTAATACTCCACACCTACTGGAAGACTGTCGTAGATTGTTGTTTCACTGTTATCTGTCATTATGAAGGAACTTCTCGCGATGTATGGCAAATCGTAGTTAGTCAGTACCATGTGTTGGACCCGCTATGTAGCACTTTTGAAGCACAGTCTCCCAGCTGAGACATGGAAATACGCAAAAGTTACACAAATCATCGTTCGCAAACGCTGTAGGTTACATAAGACTTAAGTGTTCACCGGCACAGAAATAAAGCGAACCTTGGACAGACGAGAAGGCAGCTGCAAATTTTCAGCAGTGCAAAGTCGAAGGCACTGGGTATTTTTCCTTGCTTAATCACTGCCAATCATGACCACGTGCAGTGAGTAGAGCTGACTGACGACAAGTCAGCACTCTGCAACGCCGCTAACTCGCAATTTTTTTGGCATTTGACGGAAATTGCTGTGCAGTGTTCTTTTAGATCGAGGTTGTGTGAAACTGAGAATCTTTGAGGACTTTATACGTGTCTTCCGAGGAGAGTGCTTATCTTGCATTATATTTCTGTGATTTCTTACAGTAAGAATTTAATCTATACAAAACGTGTTGGCAGGTTAAAACTGTGTGCCGGACCGAGACTCGAACTCGGGACCTTTGCCTTTCGCGGGCAAGTGCTCTACCCGCGAAAGGCAAAAGTCCCGAGCTCGAGTCTCGGTCCGGCGCACAGTTTTAATCTGCCAGGAAGTTTCATATCAGCGCACACTCCGCTGCAGAGTGAAAAATCTCAATCTGCTCAGAGAAAAGCTGTTCCTTAAAGCCAAGACTGAATATCACTTCACTCCACGTCTTATCGTAAAGTGGAAGTTACATTAACGCCTTTAGGGCTGTCCTGAACGAAGAGAACAATGAAAGATAAACAAAGCCCTATTTTAAGCGTTTTGCTGAAGTATTGAAAAAATACGTAACTACTATTGAATCTATAGAGCATGTGTCAACATGCTAAAAAGGCAAAAGGCTGCTTGGGGAAAAAATACACGTTGAATACAACGTAGAAGCTCTTACACAAAGTCACAAGAGCAGCTTAAAGTAATTTGGAAGGACATGAAAGCGAAAGCAAAGAAAATGAAATCTAAATGTAATCGAGAACAATTTCAAACTGGCGGTGGAGTAGGTGAGACGAAGATAAAAGCCACATGGTTGTTGATATGATTCCGTAAGTTTTCGAGGGGATAGCTGGAGTTAACGACAATTTCACATCTGAAGATAATGTGATACTTTAAAGCAACTCTGATGATGGTAAGTGCTCTGAAATTAGCAATGAAACTGCTGAAGGTGGAACTTTATCCCATAGTCACGAAGCCCGCATCTCGTGGTCGTGCGGTAGCGTTCTCGCTTCCCACGCCCGGGTTCCCGGGTTCGATTCCCGGCGGGGTCAGGGATTTTCTCTGCCTCGTGATGGCTGGGTGTTGTGTGATGTCCTTAGGTTAGTTAGGTTTAAGTAGTTCTAAGTTCTAGGGGACTGATGACCATAGCTGTTAAGTCCCATAGTGCTCAGAGCCATTTGAACCATTTGAACCATAGTCACGAACTTGACCTGCGTTCAAATTTTGCAGCAACTCTACTATTGTCTCCAATCCGTGAAATTCGGCCAATGGCTTACCACGTTCAAAATCTTCATATTGGCATCACAGATGATTTGTGTATTGATAGAAAAGAAATGCTTGCGATTTCTATATCGTTCTGCTTGTGCTCCGGAAGTACAAAGTATGGGTGTATGAACACAGTCTGTGGCCCCTATGACATTTGGGTATCCACCAGTTCGATAGCTTCCCTTTTGTTCTTTGATATATTTTCTTGGCTCTGTGGCATGGACATGTACAGTGGCTTTAAGGCAATTAAACTATTTATCACACTGTTAAAAGCTCTTCCAGCAGTAGTACGATGGATATTAATGAGATCCCCTGCTAGATTTGATAAGTACCTGTGCGAAACATTTGCAGTCCACATATAAGTTGCAGCCCAGGAGACAAAGCACGGTTCTTGTCAGAATTATGCTGTAGTAACGGCTCCAGCATACCAAACAGCAGCTCAAAAGATTCCTTACGAAACCCAAACCACTCTTTGAAATCACTGTCGCTGTAGATCACAAATGGGCCTCTTCTCTCCATTACAGCCCCCATTCTTGGGATGTTCACCTCTTCCTCCATCTCCATATATTTTTCGTAGTCCAGCTAGTCCATAGAATTCGACAGTTAAAACGTAGAACTCGAAGATTGCACCTTAGTCTCTTACTTTACTCCTACTAATTCATAGGAGTAAATTTTGGCCTTATTTCCTCCTTAAGTTACTCACGTAGTAGCGTACTCTTCAATGGTGCTTCAATAGAGTAAATAAATTTACTTCGGAAGTAAATGAAAAATTTACTCCTGGAGTAATTTACTCCCATAATTCAGTACTATCGACTGGAAGTCGCCGATTTCCTTCTCTCATAGTATCAACGAACTAAATTTCACTTACTCCTGGTTGGTGCTCGCCACACTAAATGTAGTATGCCACCAATTTTGGAAGTTGCCATCCCTTTTAATGTATTGAGTATGTTTGCTGAGTTTAAAACTATTAATAATACATTACTGGCTTTTAAATTAAAACACCACGAAGACGGCATGAAACAAAAGATTGACTGGCACAAAGTGTGCCACATGCTTGGATATACTAATTATCATTCGTGCACAAGCCACGAAGAGGGTAGGTGTAACGCCATATAAACTCTGAGTGTAAGGAGAGATTAGAGCAGTGGTTTTATCATTCACAAATCGGATTTGAAAATTTATTGTTTGTGAGATGATCATGGTATGCCTCTTATAAGAAAGAGAAACACCTTTCAGTACATGTTGGAATTCACCAGTGGCAGCATTGTGACTAATCGGGACTGCGGTCTATCGTTCCATGTAATTGAAACTCATGTTGGTCAGGATTCCACTAAAGTCACGCGAATATGGAATCAATAGGTTCAGGAGAGCCATACTGAATGCTATGAAGGATCTCACTGGCGCCACGTGACTAATGCCTGACAGGACAAGATTTTTCACTCGGTCATGCAGGGAAAATATTGTCACATAGCGTATTTTGAGTCAGGAAATGGGCTTGTTCACAGCAAGGCACCCACACGGACAATGTGACGACATTGCTGTGAGCATGACAACTATTATCACGGATTACCTTGAGCAGCAAAGTCACGCTGGAAATGGAGCGTTCAACTATATAATATTGGACTGGAATGAGGAGTAGCACCACTTCGTCTTTCCAGATGAGTCACAGTTCAGTGTAGAGAATCATGACGTATCTGTGTGTGGAAGCTCCGAGGAGAATGAACGTTGTCAGATTCCGTTCGTCGTTATTGTACAAGCTGAGCAGCTGACGTGGTGAAATATTGTGCCATTAGGTACACGATGCAGTCACCACTGGTTCTCATAGCCAGTAGTGCGGAAAGCCGCTGTCCTATCTTTGAGGTCTTCATGACAATCTATTTCATCGAGATAATGCAGGACCATGTGTTGCCTATGCTGTCTTGACCTACCTTGACACAAGAGAGCATTTCACTGTTGTCGAGGCCAGCACGTTTCCAGATCTCTCACCCATTGAAAACATTTGGCCATGGGCTTTAGAATTAAAGCAGGCTATTACTCGCCATCCGCTGCAGGTAATGATCTCTGGAATATAGCTGAAGTTGCATGGGAAAAAGTAGCCAGTATCTGACATCCAAGCTCAGTTTGACCCGATGCCAAGCTCGGTTATAGTCACTGTTGCCGCCAGAGGTGGCAGCTCTGTGTACTAAGTTTCGAACCCTGCATAGTCCTAAATAGCCCATAAATTGAAACATGTTTTCTTCCTGTTATATTCACACTTGCAATCAGTAAAATCTTGTAATTTGATGTCCTTCCTTATGAGAGAGTTTTAATGGCTAGCAGCATATTTAACAGAAAACATTGAGAGAAATTATAAATTTATCACCCTGTCACATATTTATATGTCTTTCTGTTTTTGTGACAGGTTACAACTTCTCTGGCAGTGATCAGGTGCTGCCATGGCGGAAGCCCACCAGGCAGTAGCATTTTCCTTCTCAATTACCCACGAAGGGTGGGATGTGAACTTCGACAGAGAGGTTCTTCATCTTGTATGGCAGTCAGGCGTGCGATCCTGGAAGAAACGCTTTGCCAGATTCAAGGTATGAAAATCTTTCACTTTAAAGTGGCTGGTAGTCATAGGGCTTATTTTTGACGTACAGCTAACTGATTGTACATTTAATCCAAAGAGGAATTATGATAAACTTATTGTAGGTTAAAATTAAACTTTTACAGTAACATTCTTCCACTGAGGATAAAAATAGCTACTGCAGACCTCTAAATACTTGTTACTGTGTGACATGTGGAAGACACTACTTTAGACTTTGCTCCTCTTGTGTGAGGTAGACAGTTCAGATCCCTATCTGACCATGTAAATTTACATTTTCCATGTGCTCCCTAAATAGTTCAAGGCAAATGCTGGGATGGCTCCTTTGAAAAGGACAAGGCCAATTTCCAAGCCTGTGATCCCCCTTCAGTGATCTTGTTGTCCAGCAATTTAAAACCCTAATCTCTCTTTTCTTTTTGTAATTTGATGTGATCACTATGTTTTCTGTTAATCTAGTTCCAAATATATAGCCTGTGTGGAAAATTTGCTTTGTAGAATGTGCCTGGTGGAGTTAAATCAGAGTGAAAACAGACAGAAACACCCACTTCTGTGGAACGATACTTTTAAAAGTATAAAAAATGTACCTAATTTCCAAAGTGTTAGTTTCTTCTTCAGGGAGGAAAGAACAAAGGTTTCTATATCCATTCATGCATTGAGATGTATACTGTTGGTCTCTCTCTCTCTCTCTCTCTCTCTCTCTCTCTCTCTCTCTCTCTCTCACACACACACACACACACACACACACACACACACACACACACACACACGTGCTTTCATGTGTTGCTCTGCCTTTGAAGTTTTAGGATTTGTCTGTGGTTGGAGAGGACCATGAGCTGAAGGTAAAGAGTGGCAAAGGACAGAAAGAGAGATGGCAAGAGCAAAGAAAGATAAAGAAAAATGTCGAAAATAATTTTACATGATGTTTACGTACCATGGATGAAAAATGGGTCCACCATATTGCACCGGGCACTAAACTGGAATTTAAGCGCCATTCATGCGTAAAAGCTGGATGCTGTGTCCACACCAGAATTAGTGAATTGGATTTCGTCTGGTTGGTTGGTTGGTTTTTGGGGGAAGAGACCAAACAGCGAGGTCATCGGTCTCATCGGATTAGGGAAGGAAGTCGGCCGTGCCCTTTCAGAGGAACCATCCCGGCATTTGCCTGGAGCGATTTAGGGAAATCACGGAAAACCTAAATCAGGATGGCTGGACGCGGGATTGAACCGTGTCCTCCCGAATGCGAGGGATTTCGTCTGCAGGAAAGGTTGTGGCCAGTGCTTTTTGAAGGTATAATATGTTCTTCCTTCTCAGTGGTAAAAAAAAAAAACTAGTGAATATTACTAGACGATACTCTGGATGTACTGCATTAAAAATGGTCCAGCACAATGAAAAAGTACTTTGGCAGTGTAAAAACTTGGAGCATTCACACTATTTACCAAATTTGGCCTCCACTACCTTCTGTCTGTTCATACAGTTACAAACATTTTTATCTGGATAATATTTTGCTTCCAATGAAAAGATTATGGTAGGCTTAGAGTTCAACAGTCTTCCTAGAATTGCACTTTAGGTATCGAATGTACTTATTGCAAAAATGTTACACAACATTTGTTCACCTTAAACAAGTCTGTGGAAAAATAATTGCGTTTTTACCTCATTAACAATGATCCATAGAACTTTTCCCTGTGGCTTCATACATTTCCCTCAGATGACACAGAGAAAACTGAACTACTTTTCATGCACTAGTCACATCGTGAAATCACTTGTGTTGAAATACACTGACGACTAATTAAGAATTCTTTGCAGCTTAGAGGATCATTGGTAAAATACCAAACTCCAACTCCAGAGGTCTCAGATTTGATCCACTGTCAGTATCTTTCAGTTATGACTTTGTTCACTTCTCACATTGTTTGTTATAGAGAGTTGCACCATGCTTCAGAGCCCACCTTAAACTGTAAGTCCCTCCATAATTGTCTGATGAAGTCATTTCAAAGGCTGGAGGAAGGCAATGGGATACCACCCCCAATAGGAGCATCTGTTGTTCAGATGATGACTTCTTTACTTTACTTCTTATAAGGGCACATTCTACTCCACATCGGTACTTCATATTGTTCCACATACCTGTTACACTGGAGTACATGCTCTATTTGGGTAATGCTGTTACTATTGGAGAACATACTAAGTGAAAGCTGGTACAGGACAGAATACTGAGCAGTCACTTTATTTTTATTGTCACTAACCATTATGAATATATAGCTTGTCTGTTACCATTAACAACTATAGGCAAACACCGCTGCTCTCAGTTGTTCAGAGAAGGCTATTGGCCACTATGTTGTCCATGGTAAGAGGTAATACCTGAAATGTTGTATTCTTGGCACACTCTTGACACTGTGGTTCATGGAATATTGTAATTCCCTAACAATTTCTGAAATGGAACGTCCCATTTGTCTAACTCCAAATACCATTCCGCATTCAAAAAGTCTGTTAATTCCTGTTGTGTAACCACAATCACTTCATAAATCTTTTCACAAATGACAACTCTGCCATTGAACTGCCCTTTTATACCCTGTGTACGTGATACTACCACCAACTGTGTATGTGCATATCGCTATCTCATGGCTTTTGTCACCCGAGTGTATCTTACTGAAACCCCCGGATGGCTTTCCATGATTATCAACAAAATGGGGCATAGAATATTGTCATTGTACCACTGTGGAGGAAGGGCACCATGGATGACAACCAAAGGGGTCCAGCTGTGAAAAGAAATGGCACGCCAGACCATCTCTCCTGGTTATCAGGCCGAACAGCGGGTGACAATCAGGTTGGTATCTCTCTGCTGTCTGGGGCATCTCCAGACACATCTTAGTTTGTTGTTGGGGCCCAGTTTGAAGCAAGACTTGTCAATGAAGACAATTCCACTCCAGTAGATTCCAAGCTGAAGAAGGTGTGTCTGGAGATGCTCCTGTCAGCAGTGGGGTGTCAACTTGACTGTTGCCTGCCAGTTGGCCCAACAGTCAGGAGTAATCATCTGGGGTGTTATTTCTTTTCATCTCTTTGGTTGTAATCTGCAGCACTCTCATTGCACAGCAGTACCTCAATGATATTCTGCTCCTATGGTGTTGCCCATCATGGGAAGTCATCCAGCAAGATAGTGCCCACCTATACACAGTGAGAGTTTCTTCTACTTGTCTTCACGCTTGCCAAGCCCTACCTTAGCCAGCAAGGTCGCAGATCACTCCCCAATTGAGAACATTTTTGGAACATTCCAGCCATCTTGGGATCTTGATGATCTAACATGCCAATTAGGCAGAATTTGGCATGCTATCTCTCAGGAGGACATTCAACAACCATATCAATCAATGCCAAGTCCAATAATGGTTTGCATAAGGGCCACAGATGGAGCAATCAACTATTGATTTGTCCAGTCTGTGAAGCCCTTTCTCTTGAATAAATCATCCAGTTTTTCACGTTAAAGGTACAATGCATGTATCACTGAAACATGTGTTTTCAAATGTGAAATGCTCTAATGGAAATTAATTTATTCCTGGTAGATCAGTACAACGTGTTAGACAAGGTTATGAATCCTGTGCTTGTGTTGAGCATTTATTTGAGTATTGGTTCATCATACTGCTTTTATCTTTTAGTAAGTTTAATAACTGTGTACATCCCACTGCAAAGTAAATAATTCATTCCAGTACCTATACTGTTGAGATCATAGGAGCCAACACATCCTTTTTTTGTGAGGTTAGCACTTCAGCCCCATAGTGAAAAAGATCACTTGTGTGTTCCATGGAAGTAGGCAGTCTGCTAAAACATTGAAGGGGATGAGTGATAGATGATATGTATTCAAGTGTAGAAAGCAAATCATGGAGTTACGCTACCTTTAGTGTGGGCTAGTGTTCAGGTGTGGTGAACCATAAGTAGTTGTTGAGCACAATCCATTCTACACCTCTGCCATCACAGTCAATGTTTTGGAAATGATCTAAACAATGTTAAATTAGAACTATCGGCATTGATAACAATGCAAAGCAGCAGCTGCCAGATTTAAATTGTATGGCAATGCTGTGTTAACTCTTTATTTGCCATTGTTTAAAATTTTTAGAAACACATTTTCAGTTTTATTTATTTATTTATTTATTTATTTTAAATGGATGCCTGTGACTAGAATGATAAGTTGGTTTAGCTATGTTTCATTACACATATTTATTCTTCATTTGCCAATTTTAAATATCTGAAGTCTTCACCTAGGAATACTCAGAATAGTTTCTTCAATATGAAATCTTGTTATGTGATACCTTTTCAATTCTGGATGTCCCACAATCTTGATGAAGTCAATGCCTTGTTTTTCAGGGGATATTAGTGCACATTTCATTAAAACTGACTGAAAAGTGTTTTTTAAAAGTCTTTGAATGCAAAGCTTATATAATAATATTATTTGTTGAATTTAAGACATGCCATTCAAACAAAGCTTTCAACAATGAGTACTTGCAGAATATGGTTTCTCGAGTAATCACCCGTTGTTTAACTGCCACTCTCCTGTGTTTAAAAAAACATTTGGTTGAAAATCTGTGGAAACACAGAATTAATGACTGCATTGTCTTTATTGATTGTGAATGGTGTGAGGAATTTAATTTCTTTGACTTTAAAAGTTGTTAAATTTGATTTAGTAATATTAAATTTATTCCCTTTTACAGAATAACATAAAATGTGGAGTCTACCCTGCTCCCCTTCAAAGCTTGTGGGCCATTGTTGGTCTGTTCACTGGAATGCATTTTTCAAAGCTGGGAATTATCCCCAAAGTTGTTAATAAAGTGATTCTTCATATTCCATGGTAAGTACTAGAATTTGTGATTTGTAGCATGTAAAGAAATTAATTATTAATTATTGTTATTAATTAATTGCTTTTCTGTAATTAACATTGCTTTGTAATGAAAGTGTTGTATGCAAAATGTGGTGAACCGACAAGCCTTTAACACTGGAGTGTCCATAGCTCATGGTCTAGATCAGGGCTTAACAACTGGCCGGTTTTGAGCGCGAGTACTCGCGTCTGCTCAGGCACTTGCTCGCGATCAGGTGCAAGATGGCGGAGTAGGGAGGGAGGGGAGGGAGGGGAAATGCGCGCGCACGTTTGAATAGGGCCGCAGCTTGCCTATTGAAATCGCGCCGACTGTGTAACGTTCAAAGTACTACGATCAGCTCTAACAGTCACTTCGCTGGTTAAGAATCATGTCAAGTCGCCGTTGTGTAACCCCAACCATGCTTTCGCAGTTGGGAGGAATTGTATCTGTTTACAGAAAAAGATGGTGTTTGCAAAATGTTTAGTATGTCACAAAACGCTGAATTCTTTTAGGAAATTTAATTTGCAGCGACATTATATGTCGTACCACGCGAAAGACTACGGAAGTGGAAAATGTGATGGACCAGATCGTGCACAGGAAGTTATTAAACTTAAAAGAAAGCTATCCGAAGAAGATCTGGACGACGAAGAAAAATCAACTGAGGCAGCTCTCAGAGTGAGTTACAAAATTGCTTTGCTTTTAGCAAAATCCCTGCGCCCCTTCACTGATGCCGATTTAATAAAAGAATGTTTGGTAGTTACAGCGGAACATTTGTGTCCATCTCAAGTTGAACAGTTTCGGATTGTGCCATTATCTAACATGACCATTATGCGTCGCATACAGGACATGGCAGACGACGTCCAGAGCCAGCTTGCAAATATCTGTACAGATTTTATGGCTTATTCTCTAGCTCTGGACGAAAGTGTTAATATCACTGGAACAGCGCAGCTTGCCATATTTATTAGAGGTGTTAAAAGAGATCTTCAGGTGAGGGAGGAGCTCCTCGATGTAGTAGCCATGAAGAACACTACAACCGGAGGTGATATTTTAAGTAGTATTGAAGAAAGTGTTGAAAATATAGGATTGTCGTGGAATTCTTTAGTTTCAGTGTCTACAGACGGTGCACCAGCGATGACACGGAAAAAATCAGGTTTCGTTGCGCTGTTGAAGGAG